>NC_091131.1:65814544-66112044 GCF_040183065.1 Periplaneta americana | reverse complement strand
TCTGCATTATGTAACTTTCTCCATTCTTCTGTAACTTCATCCCTCTTAGCCCCAAATATTTTCCTAAGCACCTTATGCTCGAACACCCTTAACCTCTGTGCCCATCTCAAAGTGAGAGTCCAAGTTTCACAACCATACAGAACAACTGGTAATATAATTGTTTTATAGATTCTACTTTCAGCTTTTTTGAGAGCAGACTGGGTGATAAAAGCTTCTCAACCGAATAATGACACGCATTTCCCATATTTATTCTGCGTTTAATTTCCTCCAGAGTGTACCTAATTTATATTTGTTACTGTTGCTCCAAAGTATTTGGACTTTTCCACCTTTTTAAATGATAAATTTCCAATTTTTATGTTTCCATTTCGTACTATGTTCTGGTGACGAGACATAATCATATACTTTGTCTTTCCGGGATTTACTTTCAAACCTATCTCTTTATTTGCTTCAAGTAGAATTTCCGTGTTTTTCCTAATATTTTGTGGATTTTCTCCTAACATATTCACATCATGAATATAATTAGATAAAATATTTGTTAGCAGTAAAATGTACACTTATAAACATATGCACTTTTAATATCCATGTGCAAAATAATTCACTATTTCAATCTAATTTTTTTTAATTTCCATTAATTTTATTATCATCCATTATATATCTGATGCTTTGATATTCAGAATCATCAAATAGAGCAGAAAAATTATTTTTAAAATATTATGAGAAAAAATGTTCCTAAAGAAAGGCTAGACAATATCATACTGGTAATAATTGAAGAGTCCACTGCAAGAATGATGGATGTCATTTGGAATACATTTTGCAGGAGAAGCAATTGAAAATTTGAAATGCTTAGCGCTCAAACCTTAACTGTGATTTTCCGATCATTACTGGACAATGACTACCGGTATCAGTGTTAATGCCATATAACTCTCTATGTACATTCTATATGTCTTAAGCTATCCATTGACAGTCTTGGTTCATTTTCGACAAGAAAGTGACATCCATCATTCTTGCAGTGGACTCTTCAATTAGTATATTCTTTCTTACTATTGATACAGCAATGAAACTGTACAATACATGACTTCATGGTCATAACTTTTGCCATGTGTACAGTTTTTATTGCAAATGAAACCTCATCTTCACCTTAAGTTGCAGAATGACATCAGGTGCCATCTTAAGCTTCCTGAAGAGGACGATGTCCTCATCACCATGTGGGAAGCCATCCAGCACAAAACCCAGACAGCGATACATTCTTGTTGTCCACAAAGGTGCCAGAAGATCATGTAGGATTTGCTCTTGCAATGCGACGCCTTCGTTGAGGTAACGGCGCATGATATGGTCACTGCATACAACAGATAAGTTCACTTCCACATTTTTAGAAGTTACTGGATACCAAAAGACTCGACACAGAAATATTATAACCATTGGTTGCAAGGGTCACATTGTTAGCTAACAGCTAGAATGTTAACGTCTCACACTGGAGACTTAAGTTCAAACTATGGAAAGTTCAACTGGAACTTGTGATGAACAAAGGTAGTGTTTGGGTACGTTTTCTCTCAGTACTTCTTCCACTTCTTTTTCTCCCGCCATTTCTCAATTGTCCGCTATCTTCCACATCCTTAATACAATAGCAACAGAAAAAATATTACACCGTACTGTTTTCTTCAAGACACCAACTCCATGAGAGTTTTATTGGGTTATTTTACGACTCTGTATCAACATCTCAGGTTATTTAGCGTCTGAATGAAATGAAGGTGATAATGCCGGTGAAATGAGTCCGGGGTCCAGCACCGAAAGTTACCCAGCATTTGAGGGAAAACCCTGGAAAAAACCTCAACCAGGTAACTTTCCCCGACCGGGATTCGAACCCGGGCCACCTGGTTTCGCGGCCAGATGCGCTGACCGTTACTCCACAGATGTGGGGTACTCCATGAGATCCATAAGGCAAATGTTTAGAGAGCAAGTAAAAATAGATATTCATGAGTTGGTACCAATTCCTGAGTACTAAGTTTAAAACAGTGTAAATATCATATTGGTCTTATACCACTGCTGCTTTAGAAATTGTATTGTATCCCACTTTAATCTAGGTACTTTATTTTGTGCTTTATCCATCAAAGATCTCTACGGACCACGAGATATCCTGCAAATACAGAGTGAACAATAGGTATGGAATATTACTAATACTGTAGCTTCTTACATTTTAATTTTACAAAAAAAAGGTTTTATACAAAAGCTGTTGGAGATAAACCATACAATATGATACCAGTGTTCGAAAAAAGTTATTCAGGCATACAGGGTGTGACAGTAAACTTTATTTTTAATGGCACCCTATATTAAAATTTACATATTCCGAATCTCCATTAAATTTTACGTGTGAATGTGTCGTAATTTTACCCATAGTAGACCACAATAACATTAAGACGATTGATTGATTGATTGGTAAAGACTTTAGTAAGTCTGCAGGTAAAGCATTCCAGTCTCTGATAGTACGATTGAGAAAAGAAAACTTAATATCAGATGTTTAGAGAAAATGTGAATATTATACAAGGAAGGTCCTGAAGAAACTACAGTTATCACAAGAGAGTATAGCACATTTGTACCTGTCTCTCACATCGTACGAGTCCTCGTACTTTCTCCCCATGCGGGGCCCCCCTACAGCAATGAGCTCCTCCAGCTCGACGTAAGGGATGCCCAACCTGCGGGACAAGGCCTTCGCAACTGACGATTTTCCACTGCCAATGGGACCTGCAGCAGGTCGTTAATAAGCTCTGAATCTAGTATTGAAACTATCGGGAACGCAAGTTCTGTGCTACTTACCGGTAATGCAGATACGTGTAGGAGGCAGGGCCTTGGGTGGCTTGGCAAACAACCAGGGTTGTCGCAGGAACTCTTCCTTGGCTTCATCATCATTCAGCCAGTAAACCTGCAGTAAGCAACAAACGGACTTTGCACGTTCATGAGGAATAGAGCGTTAAAATATAGGATATAACTCTCTCCTGAAATTAAAATTGCACGAAATGAAATAATAAATAACCCGTGCAAAATACTGTCATAGTTCCACTATATTTCTTTGAAATGTACAAGTTCAAAGGGGAAATATAAGGGTGACAGTTTGGTTGTAGAGTAGAGGCAAGTTAGATAATTCCCGAGTTCGTCAGTTTTAAATACCCAGTTTACCCACCACTTAACGTCAAATGGGCAGAATGAGTTAAACAGTCCTGAAACCTTAACCAGCTTCAGAATCACTTTCTTATTTCCTAGGCAGTGCATGACACGGTTGCTATATTGTGACAATGTACCTTGTTGGAGAAGGCGGCGGCATTAGCTTTGCTGCCAGGCCACAGGCTGAAAGTCGCGGCAAGTCTCACGGGACAGTATGTGTTGGTTTCGCCCATGCACACCAGCGCCTACGTAATGGAAGAAGGACAGTTACATTTATGTTTAAAAGTCCAAATACAGTACCTACTATCTCACATTACCCACCTTCACTGAATCTTCTGGACGTTCGTTTCCTTCTCCTTCTTCCTCTTCTGCCTCCATCTCCTCGTCGTCCTCTTCATCTTCGCCTTTTGGTGCCTTGTCATCGATTACTTCGGCCTGCATGCGGAAAATGCCTACAGAGATAGGGACAAAGAGCGTTACATGAGACCCGCGAGACATACAATAGCAGAGACGTACGTATAGTACATATACGAGTACATAGCAGCTATAATAGCTACTATTGAACAGGGGTGATTTCTCAGGGCATGCTATGCTTGGTGCGCAAGCTCAATATTTTCGTAGAATGTGTATTTCTCAAAATGGGATTACGTACATTAAAATTTATTTTGATTTTTGGAACATTGTATAGGCGTAATACCATCCGCAGGTTGCACACCGCAAGTATCGCAACGCTTGCTCGTTTCTCGGAGCTACAGGAAAGACGTAGAAATAGCGAGAATATGATGCGCGCGCAAGTGCATTCCTCCTTGGTCCGTCCTAGGCGCACATGCTTCTGTTATGTTTGTTTGAAGCTCTGGTCTGAGAGCTACACCAACGACTATTTAACGTTACACAGACCAGTACTGACAGCGGGAATGTGCTGTGATTTGCGAGTGCAATGTAATTGTGTTAGCTGCTGCATGTATTATTAATTCTTAAACATTAATTTGAAGTATTGCAATGAGTTCGGAATTGTGTGTTATTGAAACCTTATTATTAAATCCATTTTCCCGAAGAACTATTCAAGTAAAGACATACATTATAGAGAATATGTGCGCTCGTTCAGTGCAGCTCAATACAACAATACGCATTGGTTGGCAAAGTCGAAAAAACTAAATAAACTATTTTGTTGGCCATGTTTGTTATATCATATCGAACTTCTACATCTGATAAGCGAATATGATCCATGGCTCATAATGATTTCATAATTATAATAGTACATTATGCAACAAGCCTATAATGAAGGTAATTAAGAAGTGAGTATGGATATTTATGAAACGAGCGCAAGCGAGTTTCATAATTTTCATACGAGCTTCTTAATTACCATTACAGGCGAGTTTCATACGACTTTTTATGCTCGACCATATTTCTAACTTGATATTATTAATTTTATTGTATCTGACCTGGAGCAATGTCCCGTATGTTGTGAGATGTGCGCAGACGCGAAAGTATTGATTTTTTCCGAGGAACAGATGTCCACATTGACCTTGCTAGGCCATAAGAACCTACAGAGATAACATTGAAATTAAATTAGACATTGAAAAATGAGATGACAAATTGAATTTATTTGAATATTATTTACAATTAACGCTAATTATTATAGTAACAGAACATAACCTTCTGCGACAGTATTGGATTTCCAGCCTCCGTGACTTTTCGCTAATTCTCTTTCGATTGCATATCCGAGAATAATCGATACTTGCGGTTTTATAACGGTAGAAAGCTGACCTGTCATTGGCTGAACAGTTGTAACCTGAGTCGTCATTGGCTGAAAGACCGACCTTTAATGAGTAGGTGTACTTTAATGACATGCATTAAAGGTCTGCTACCAGGTGTATAATTACTACATTTCGGCATGGTCGAGCATAAAATAAATTATTTAGGCTATGTGAGTCTGATTATTTTTATTAATTATGAATTATTATATCCTCCCATCTTCCCCTATGAATAAAAGAGCAAGTCTAACTTTTGTGACTAGCATTCGCCCCTGCTATTGAAACCAAAATTGCATGCAGTTCTGTTAACTTTTGTTTGTTATTTCTAGCATACCGTTATTGTTAGTATTAATTTATGCATAGTTGGGGTCATTGTAGATCTCTAAGTGTCGGGATATAGGACAAACTCTCCACTTGTGATGGACGAATGGACTGGGAACATGATTTATTTATTTATTTTTTACTTGGTTATTTAACAATGTTGTATCAACTATTCGGTCATTTAGCGTCGATAGAATTGGTGATAGCGAGATCGTATTTGGAGATATTAGGCCGATGATTCGCCATGGATTATCTGACATTCGCCTTACCGTTAGGGAAAACCTCGGAAAAAACCCAACCAGATAATCAGTCCAAGCGGGAATCTAACCCGCGCCCGAGCATAACTCTGGATCGGCAGGCAAGCGCCTTACCCGACTGAGCTACGTCGATGGCCCGGGAACATTACTACTTGTTATTGTGATTTTAATGTAAAATTCACTGCATAAAAGTCGCTTGCCGTGGGAAAAGATAGCCTTCATGCAATTCTCCCGCATTACAGCGATGGTGAAGAAGTTGCCTACATAGAAAGGCGAAATTGAAGTAAAAGTATAATGTACGTTCAGCATCGTGGTGCACTTGGGGAGCTACGATAGGTAGCAAAAATCCGGTTTCGCAAACCAGTTATAACGGCTGGGGAATCATTGTGCTAACCACACGATACCTCTATTCTGGTTGGATGATCGTCCACCTCTGTTTCGGCTTGTGGACGTGAGGTCAGCAGCCGGCTGGTCGGTCTTGGCCCTTCACGGGCTGTAGCGCCACGGATTTACTTTTTTACCGATTCATAAAATGTCTGTTTATGTGATACTAGACCTCTGATCTATGCTCTAAAAATATCTGTTTTAGGTGACTAAATAGGAATTCAAAATTCTTAAAAGAAGGCACTGCCTAACTGAAAATAGGTTCTTGACGAATAAATGTTAACGCATAAGCAATTGTTAATTGTAAGTTTTCCTTCAGTTTGAATGAAAATACAGAATATTATACGAACTCAACTTTTATACTTGCTTTATTTTCCTTTCTAAATATGAAAAGATGATGGAGAAGAATGGAACGTGTGAAATGGACAGTTAAAATAAGAAACGAAGCTGTGTTGGGAAGAGTGGATAAAGAAAGAATGGTGCTGAAACTGATCAGGAGAAGAAAATGTATTGATTGGGTCACTGGCTGAGAAGAAACTGCCTTCTGAAGGATGCACTGGAAGGAATGATGAACGGGAGAAGAGTTCGGAGTAGAAGAAGATATAGATCATAGACGACATTAAGATATATGGATCATATGAGGAAACGAAGAGAAAGCTGGGTTTTAGTTCTACGTACCAAGCGCTCTGACCACTGAGCTACGCCGAATTCAATCCACAGCACCGGACCGAATCCTCCTCCTTCAATGTTTCCCTTTGTGGCCTGACTCCAAGTTCGGCATATATGTTGACGTATATGTCCAATGTCAACTGCCATTATATTAGGAGCGCACTCAGCTGAGTAACTTGTTTGGCCGGGATTCCGCAGTTACGTGCACAGTAATCTGTAGAACCAAGGACCCGGGTTCGATCCCCGGCGCCGGAGCGAATTTTTCTCCTCAAATATTAATTGTCAATATTACAGATATTATTCTGTAGGACAAATTAATAAATCTATAATATTCTCATAGCTGCAGTGCATAATATTTGTACAGATTACTGTGCACGTAACTGCGGAATCCCTGCCAAACAAGTCACTCAGCTGAGTGCGCTCCTAATATAATGGCAGTTGACATTGGACATATACGTCAACATATATGCCGAACTTGGAGTCAGGCCACAAAGGGAAACATTGAAGGAGGAGGATTCGGTCCGGTGCTGTGGATTGAATT
The DNA here is from genome assembly GCF_040183065.1 of Periplaneta americana. NCBI lineage: Eukaryota > Metazoa > Arthropoda > Insecta > Blattodea > Blattidae > Periplaneta > Periplaneta americana. The sequence goes on along the minus strand of NC_091131.1, from coordinate 66,104,962 downwards.
CGGCGTAGCTCAGTGGTCAGAGCGCTTGGTACGTAGAACCAAGGACCCGGGTTCGATCCCCGGCGCTGGAGCGAATTTTTCTCCTCAAATATTAATTGTCAATATTACAGATATTATTCTGTAGGACAAATTAATAAATCTATAATATACCTACTTAGATTCTCACAAATTCTATTCGATCTGAATTAGGGTTTCTGCTGTTCGAAGCTGACAGTTTCCGCTAATTAGCTAAAGGTGTACCAGATGAAGTTTAGTAGGCCTAAAATATGCATTTCTGTGATTTTTGTCAGACTTCTTGTAGCCTCACCCAATACTCTGTCGAGGCCCTCCTGTATCACATCCATAATTTTCTTCTCTTTTACGTCAATCTGAATCAGTTCGGCGTCGATATCGATGGTCTGTGTTTTGAATAAATTGAATGCGGCGTCGTAGAGCTGCGTCTCGCGTTTCAGGGCTCGTGCCAAATCCTCTGCATTTGCGTCTGTTCCTACTGCCTGCTGTTCTATGTGCTCCTTGAGGTCAAAGTTCACGACAGAACTGATCTCTGACGATGTACTTTCAGATCCCGACTCGAGCGCCACACTGATGTCATCCAGATCTGCAAAGACATAATTATACGACTGTTAAGTTTTCCAGATCGTAATATTATGCTACTCTCAGATAGTGAACTTCAAAAATATCAATACATTGGCTTTGCAATCAACTGCTTACACTGTCCACACTTCTAGTAAAATATTCCTTACAGTTGCCTATGAGGCGCTACCTAAAAGTAGAGGTCCTGGATAATAATTGAATATGAATTGATACACAGGATCAAAACATCATCTAGCTTGTTTCATAATCCAGTAAGCACTTGCAACAGCTTTGCTTCTAGTAAATACAAGTTAACAGGTTTTATTTATTCCTCAGTGACAGCCTAGCTGTAATAATAGTTTTCATGTGTTATTCAGGGTGAGTCAGGAGGAAAGGTATATGGTTTAAGGGGTGATAATATTGGTGATTCTGAACAAAAAAGTTTATATGAACATATGTCCTGTTCCTAACGGTTTCGGAGGAAACTAATGCAAACAATGAGGAACGGGAAAAGTGCAGGTGATAGTAAATTAAAACATTGTTACCTTATGTTCTATTTAATTGTGTATTTTCCTTTACAGAGCATGTTAAAAAAGTCCACCATCAACTTTAATGCACTTTGTAGCTCTTGTAGACAGCTGCTGTGTTGCTGATCTGAGCATTCCTGTACTTGAGCTCAAGCGTGTAAAATGCGAGTGATAAGTTCCTCTATTGTTTCCACTTTGCGCTTGTAGACTTCGCTCTTAAGCCAACCCCACACACAATAATCCTAATGAAGTAAGATCGGGTGACCTCGGTGGCCAAGAAATGACTCCACCTCGACCGAGCCAACGCCCAGGATACGTTTCATTGATTCTACTACAACCTAATGTCGTTTTGGTTGCGTTCGCATGTTAGTGCTGATGAAGGACATGAGACTGACGCCCGTGATTTTCAAACAGCTGTAATCTATGTCAGATACTGTTAAGAACAGGGTATATGTTCATATAAACTTTTTTGTTGAGAATCATCAATATTATCACTCCTCACACCAGTACTTTTACTCCTGACTCACCCTGTATTATATTAGGCCTATAAAATAATATAATATGTTATAAAATTATGTATTCTTTTAGTATATATATATATATATATATATATATATATATATATATATATATATATACCCAAACAGCCGTACCCACTGCACTAAGTGACCGTGTTTCGTCCATGGTATCGTATACATCCTCCGTAAAGTCCTGGCTCACATGCCTTTGCATGTGCCTGGTCTTAGACTCCATCTGGTTCATGCTGCCCCCATGAAGCTCGGCATCCATTGTACTGGACGTCGGCGACGCGATATCTGCCTCCAGAATGCTGCCCTCTTGCTGCAGTTTGTAGTCGGTGGCCTGCTCGCTGCCGGGACACACCTCCAGGCCCAACAGTCTCAATAATAGATTGCTGTTCAGTCCCTCTCCTGTAAGCAACGAGATTAAGAAATGTGTTTTTTTTCTCAGGTATATCCTCTACAGCTTAATCATTCAACTAGCGTTTTTCACAGAAGGGCTCAAAGGTCAATCTTAGGCAGATTCTGCGGGATTTCTGATGAATAAAGTTGCTTTGTAGTAGGTTTTCCACATACGGTACTTGGAATTCATCTTGACAAATGCATCATTCGGGTGTCGTTCTTAATGGATTAATAATAATAATAATTTATTTATTTATTTAATCTGGCAGAGCTAAGGCCAGTAGGCCTTCTCTTCCTCCCAGCCAGACTCTAATTCTAATTGAATACAATTGCTTACATAGTTATTACATTAATATCTAGACCATAAAACAACATGAAAGTAAATAATGAAAGTTGGATAAATAATGTTAGTGTGACAATAATAAACATTGGTAAGAAATAGTTATAATAATAATAATAATAATAATAATAATAATAATAATAATAATAATAATAATAATATAATTTAGATATTTATCTGTGATATATATAACCATTAAACATTGAGAAACCTCAAACAGCTATTATTGTTAACAAGAATTGTTAAAAACAATATTTCGTTAGCCTATTCTTAAATTGGTTTGATGTCTGACAGTCCCTGACATACTCGGTAGGGAATTCCAAAGTCGAGGAACAGCCACAGTGAAAGAAGATGAATATGAGGATGTTCGGTGGGAGGGAATGGATAATATTGAGGAGTGTTTTGGTCGTGTGTCTAGGTTATGATGGGTGGATAAATTTTGAAAACGAGACGCAAGATAGACAGGAGTGGAGGAATGCAATATGTGAAAGAGAAGGGAAAGACAGTGGATTTTCCTACGATCTTCTAGGCGGAGCCAGGACAACATTTCGAGGGATGGTGTTATGTGATCAGCCCGGCGAATATTGCAGACGAAACGGACGCACATATTGTGAACACGTTGTAGTCTCTGCACCGAAGTAACGCTTAGGTCAGTAAGCACAATATCACAGTAATCGAAGTGGGGCATCACGAGTGTTTGCACTAACATTTTTTTTCATGGAAAAGGGTAGAAAATTCTTCAATCACCTAAACGAGTGGATTAATGAGAATACTTTTTTGCAGGTTTCTGCAACTTGAATGTTCCAATTTAAACTTTTATCCATATAAATACCTAGATTCTTTACTGATTCACTGAACGGAATTTCGGTGCCGTATATTTTAATCGGGGACAAATTTGGTATGGTAATAGTGCTTAGCAAACGTGAATGGCCCACAATGTTTGACTGTGACTTTTCTGGATTAATTAAATCGGAATTTTCGTGTCCATGTCCAGATTGAGTCCAGATCGTCATTAATTTTAGTTATTGCATCATTTATTTCGTCAGTGTGGAATTTGATGTATATTTGAATTTGAATTTTGAATTTTATGTATATTTAAGGGTACTAAAACGAATTTAAAGCATTAATATTTATTTTGTTGGAATAATATAGGCATACATAAATTCATTATGTAACGATATGCGATAGAAATGCTGAAATTGGTTGTGCATGGATTAGATTCGGAGTGTGGAAATTAAAATATTTTAGAGGTAATATTATGTACAATGACATATATATATTACGTGGAGAAATAGAAGATATAAAGCATACAGGGTGGGAGTGAAATAATCCTGCAGATTGAAAGGGACGATAAGGTAGGCCCTACGCTTAAATGAATAGAAAACCTATATTATGTTTTGTGATTAAATGCGCGGTTAATTAGATAATTAAGTTTGAAGTTTCAGCAGTCTCGCAACATTGCCTCTTAACACACTCCTATTTCTTCTTGTAATACAGGTGTAATAGGTCAACGAACTCAGGTCTGTGAACTACTTCCCACCTCCCTCTCTGACTATAACATTGAAATTTGGTTGTATTGTTTAGTGGCTTGAAATTAGTGGTTTTTAAATTAAATTTACATGAAAACCGTTCATGATATTGAAATACACCAAAGGGATAAATAATTCTTTATTAGATTTTCTATCGATATGAACAAAAGTCACGATTCTATCCGCTATAGTTACCGAATAAGAGAGTATTAAAATTTGGAATAGAACATTTTTTTTAGAAAACTGTGACGTATCCACCAATACGATATTACACTTTTCTGTTACACACAACATGAGCTATTCGCTCTGAAAATCTGCACTTCCTTTCTGTATATTCTTAATTACAAACCAACAGACAGACAATCCAGAGGACCTGCAAAATGCGCCTGAAGGACTATCTATGCTTCAAATTTCTGAGGACGGAACAGATAAACCGGTCTAATCCATGGAGAAATTGATGATGATGGTTTTTAACATATATTAAGACAAATTGACACAGAGTGCTGATTGTTTGTTTGAAAAATTTCAGTTAATGTGTTTCAGTTTCACAGTCAATAAACTGACGGAAAACAGTTATGAAGAGTCGCTGTTCTAGCAAACGAAAAATACCACAGAATCTGCTCAAACTCTTATCAACACCAATTAATCAGTGTCAGGATGCCAGTTTTTTGTGTTAACCAAATTCTGATCATTTACAAGTAAATTAATTTCTTCATCACTTTGCGAGAAAGTATTTCAATTGGTGACATTAGAAATTGACTAGCTTGGCGGCATTCCTTGAGACTGACTTCACCTTCATCCTGCCTGCATATTGCTGGACTGCATAGAGGAAAAGCAGATGGACTGCACGCATCTCACTCCATCTTTTTCTAACATAATGTGTTTCTGTTTAATGGAAGCCTACCGTAAATTGAAATTTGCTTCAATACTGAACCTAATAAAAAATAATTTCACCAATAAATATTTGGTTAGAATTAAAGGGTTATTTATACCGAAACGTTGAAATCATGTTAATTTTCAACCGCAACGGTAAAGTTCAACTAAACTTTCCGGTCCTTTCCGGCCCAACTACAGCACTGGATGAAATCATCAAGAGCATTCTAAATACAGAAATGTTAAAGCTAAGTTTAGAAACAAACAGATTAGAATGGTTTGAGTCATGTCCATTGGAAGGATAATTAAAGAATGCCGAAAACAATACTATAGGGGAAACTCGGCTAATTCCGCAGTACGGGTAATTCCGCAGTAGTGCATATATGATTTTACTCCGACTTTACAATAGCGTGAACGTAAGTTTTGAGAGGCTGTCAACAGGAGGCATGTTCTCTGCAGTACTACAGAAAAAAAAATCAAGGATATTGGTGGACACCTCTGTCGGCAATACAGTGAAACATCGAAAGTTGGCTGTTTTTCGTGTTTTCCTACACAGCTGTGAAGAAAGTGAGCATTGTTACTCGTACATATAAATTGTTCCTTTTATGTTACCTTCATAATGTATTTCGTAATTATTTACGACTGCGGAATTAGCCAAATCCTATTGCGGATTTATTCGCACTGTTTCAGAATTACCCGAGTTGTTCTTTTTCAACTGTAATGTATCTACAACTAAATATATTTGCATTTTAATAGGTCTCTTTATCTCATTTGGTAATGAAAGGTTTCGTCCATGTCCACATACCTTGATAATATTTTTCAATAAACATTTTGATAAAAATATTATAGATTTATTTCTTAATATTGCGGAATTAGCCGAGTCTCCCCTAGCAAAATTTCAGAGTGAAAAGGAAATGTCCAATTGGAAGCCTACGAATAAGATGAATGGATCAATTAAAGGAAAGCTTACAAGAACGAGGACACAACTGGGAAGATAAGGCCTATATGAATAAGAAAAGCTATGGGAAAAGAAAAGTATGTTTTGAAGACTTTGGTATCAACGTCCGAAAGGAGAACACGATGGGAACATGATGATGATGATGATGATGATGATGATGATGATGATGATGATGTGGTTAGAAATCTAGTCACCAAGTTCAATATTTCAGATGAAACCCGATACTTACGGGTATCGATGCCCAGGTCCGGCACCTCGTCCAAGACGTTCTTATACTGCAAGTCTGGGTTACGTAAATGAATGATCACATCTGGGACGACGCCGAATGTCGCCACCTTCCGAAACAGCGTAGCGTCCGGTGGGAAGTCGTCCACGATCCAGCCACCGAACCTATAAATAGGAATGACATAGGAAGATCATCCGGGGACACCTGTACCAGCGTCGGTACTAACGCTCACCTGGACACACCGCCTGTTTTCACAGCCCTCTCTGCTTCCGCATCGCGCACTGCTTGTGCCAGGTACAATGCCACTTCTTCGACGTCAGCGGTGGGCATTGCGCTTCCCACTGTGGGCACAATATAAATTATTCATTATATAGATGCTACACGTATTTTTACGCCTCATACGAGCGACCAAACTCTATTGCAATAAAGACAATAAATGTTAAATGAATCGTTGTTAAAGATGTACTGTTTCTTCTGACTTTAACGACTGAAGAATGTTATCCCGAAACTCATCAATCTACAGGGACATCATTTTATTTTTACTAACATTTTTAGTATTAACTTGCCTATACCTCTGGATCAACGCCGTTTGTTACTCCCTTCCACGACTGGAGTTCAATTATACTGGCGTAATATACAAGCGAATCACTTCACTAGGTATAGGAGGGAAGAAAAATAGTTCATCCATTTACTTAAACTAGGAAACATTGCGATTTTGAGTTTGATCATTTTCATTAGGTTTTTGTTTAATCAAAATACAGTACAGTATTAACAATGAGTGTTTTTACTCACGAACTGAGCTGTCCATGTGAACGTATTCATTATACAGTGTATATTATACTGTCTACAGCACATTAGCGTATAATATAGAGAATGAAGTTAAATTGAAAAATAATCATAATATGGATATTTAAACACATTTTTTAAAATGGTGGCCTTTCATTTCTATGTGCTTCAGTTCTATGTGCGTATTATCGCACTATAGACTATTGTACCTAATCCCAATTACGAGTTTCGTTCTTCGTACTAATAACTCATGTTCAAATAATTCTGTACCTACTTTTTAAAAGAGTACCTTACGTACTGTAAATTCAATCTTCACTTCTGCCCTTTCCGAAAAGATAAAATTACTCAGACATGCTATCTACTGTCCGTCCAAGTGGTTATGTCGTAGGGTCGTAGAAAGGGAGGAAATCACGTGACAGTTAGTTACTTAACGAGGCCCTTTTATTTAAGTTATTTTAAACAGTTGTATAATATTACGTAGACGTCCAATTCCTAACAGAAATTAATGTTCTCAGAAAAGAGCTAAGACAGCCCAGCCACTAGCTGGCGAATAAAAGCTGGTGGGGGAAACCGGGATGCGACGTAGGCAAATGGACGGGAGTAACTGTGAGAAAATGATTCAATATTGAAAACTCTTTCGCCACTGAAAAACGCGAACATATTTTTGGAACGTACTGTTTACTCTGACCATAAGGCTACTATGACTGTATATGCGGTCTTGGATCTGTGTGGAGGACGGTTGAACTTCATTAGTAGAAGGGGTGGTAGTGAAGTACATTCAAAAACTCAGGTACAATAAAAATTGAAGTAAAAATAAAATGATGTCCCTGTACTTGGCCATTTTTATTATATACACACATACATATGTACATATATATATCCCTATTATTATAATTATTTTAAGCTCTTTTTCTTTCAGAACAACGCCAATCCTTCTCTAAAAGATTGTGTTACTGTACATGTCACTTGAAAACTCGCTCTGTCCGTAGGCCGCTGGATAAAAAAAACTAGCCCAGTCCTTTCATGACAATATGGACTGAACGCGTTTTGGGATCACGCTCTTCAAACATTATCTTACACTGCAGTATATCACACTATTAAGAAGTCGTGGCAAACTCTGTACTCTTAGACATTAGATCGTTCGGAGTTAAGAAAATACCATTGGTTATATTCTTAAGGAACATCCCCTCTTTGTAATGTAACTAAAATGTTATTTACGTATTTTCTAAAGTACCTATATAAAATAACAAGTAACTCTATTACATTTATTCGGTTATTGGAAATACAATGAACTAATATATACAGTACCTCTGTTTATAACTAAGTAATATGAAGCATTTTTCCTCTAAGTCCCAGAAAAGAGGCAGTGCGTATGATCAGAGGACGAACACCTAGTTCACAAGGGAACGACTAGTTGAAGTAATAAAATTAGTTTTGTTTCGTTGTATGTCTGATCATGCGCACTGCCTCGTTTCTGGGACTTATAAAGTATCTGTGCGACAAAACTTTCTTCTAAGATTGTACATCTACTATCAGGCAGTACATCTCACTTGACGATATGTGGCAGAGGAAGAACATTATTGTTTGTATGCATCTGAAGTCTGACTAGTGTATGTAGCTAGTCGGCGATGTATGCAATGAAGGAGGAAAGGAACTGGCCATCCTACGCCATTATCTCCTGGCTTAGTTGTCTCATAACTGGTGCCTTGTTGGTATCAATTGTGAGGTTTAGACCTGTCTTCGGACAGTTGACTAAACAACAACAACAACAACAATAAAGCATTTAAATCTATATTTGAAGTAATGCTTAGGTACAGTATTTAGATTTAGTTACATGTTATTTTATATACGTCATAAAATACGTAAATAACTTAGTTTAGTTATATTACAAAGAAGAGGGATGTTCACTAAGAAGATGCCTATATATCGAATGGTATTTTCTATACTGTGAACGGCCTATATCTAGCAAAATCACCACTGCCAATGCTTCTTGATCTCTGGCTGCAGATTTCAGTATTATAAGGCCCCATGATGAAAGTATTAAACAGTAACATAACCTATTTCATTTTCGTCTCAAGAAGCAATGGCGAAGAAAGATTAGAGGTGAAATCACAATGGTGAGAACACTATCTCTTTCGACATTCTGAAGTCAGCTTCTAGCCCTTTGTTGCCGGACATAAGAAAGAATTAAAATAAATCCATTTTCTTTGCTGAATGTTGTTAGAATATGAGTTCTGAATATACAGTAATTTTTTCAGAAATTTTTTATTTTTTTTTTTATTTATTTTTTTATTTTAAAAAAGATCGTATTTCTATATACAGTACTGTCAGTATCCTTGATGGATTTTATCAGGTTGCACGTAATTTCTGGCGGTATATTATTCTTCCAGGTCTTCCAGTATGCAAAATAAATCACGGTACTTCTAAGTACCGTCAGGCAACTAAGGGTTAAAGTGGAATCCGTCTCAGACGTCTGTCAGTAGAACTTTCGTGGCAGCATTTATGCAGATTCACCTTGTGGTAATCATCTTTGTTTCAGATCATGATCAAAAAATTTAATTCATCTGTAACCAACATTCAAGCCTAGGCAGACATTTAAAATTTCAAGTTTCGGTTAATTTTGTATGATTCCTGCGCTAATGCCACTCTCAGGTCTGTCGAACATAGCTTCTCCTCGAAGATGACACTTACTTATCATACGTTTTATACCTTTCGCAACATTTAATTTCTTTCAGCATATTGTGAAAGATAATGACGTTAAAGTTTACTTTTAAGTACCGGTATTATTAAAAATACGTAATTTAATATGCACTCAAATAAGAAGATAAAGTTTTGTTTCCTGGGTTGCACACAAAGTGCAAGAAGAAGGTATTTCCCTTCATTTACAAATTTTTATGGTTTATGTAGTTGCGTGTCATTAACTTTGCACAAATCCACATTAAAATAACTATTCAGACATTGGAATTATTTCTAATGTTATATTTATGTTTGCTGAAACTACCATTTAGAAGTTATGTTAGTGGTTTAGCCTATAATGAAAATAAGTATACCTCCCCTTTTCCGTTTACACATGAATAAATTTTCATAGAAGAGAGAGAGAGATGTGTAACTAGCGACTAATAATCCCCAAAGAAACAAAGATGATTTGCGAATCGTGATCAGCAATACTTAAAAAAAAATTGATATATTCTTTCTTTCTCTGTCTCTCTTTCTCATTTATAGCCTAAATGTCGACCTGTACATGGCCGAACAGGTAAAAACCGATACCGAATATTACCACCGCAAGAAAATATTTTTTTGTGCTTCTCACGTCTTGTTTTGTCAGTTTATTTTACCGATTACAGAAAATATGACGAAGACAATCGTAAAAGTTTTGGCAGTGGATCAAAATTCTATTTTTTACTAAAATTATATTTCATGGGTACCATTTTCGCATAAATTGAATCGTAATTATCGAATATAAATAAAATCCAACAGGCCTAGTGACTAAGCCTAGTTTAGAATAAATCACTGAAACGTTGTATACAGACAGACAGAATAGCCGACACCACGTTTTCTGTAACAGGAATCTTGAAAAATGTATTTCCATGAAAATCTCGGAATCCATTCCTTTTTTGTTTTTGCAGTACTAAATTATTTTCTGTTTGTACTGCTTATAACGACAAAGTAATTATATTTATTTCTAAGGATAAATTATTTACAACTCTGTATTTCCGCTTTCTCAGATCGAGATCTAGTAAGCTTAGGCCTATAGTTTTCACATAGCATGGAACACTTACATTCTTCTTCAGCGTAGCTCACAACGTCAGGATCGTACTCATCGATAGGCCGCGGAGATGGTGCAGGTTGGCCGAGGTTGGGCGGCAGGAAGGACGCCAGCAGCGTGGGATCTCGTAGCAACGATACGTCGCAGGGCACGCCGTGGAGGCCGAGCAGCTCGCGAACCTCGGATGTGGTGCGCCGCGTCACAGAGAGAACGGACCTCTGCGAAGGCTGGTTGGCGTCCACGCATTCGCGCAGTAGGCACAACATGTCCTCGAGCCACTCCTCCGCGTGCAGACGGCGTACCTCCTCGTTCTCCTCGTGCTCCCGCCGCCTGTCCTCCTCCACGCGCAACCGCGCCCTGGTCAGCACCTCCGGGTGCTCCTCTCGTAGCAGACGCCAGCGTCGCCGTGTGAGGCTCTCTGCGGCGAGTGCTGCATAAGACACAACCTTGCAGTCCAGCGCATTGGACAGGCATAGCGCCAGCGCTGTCTTGCCGGCGAGCCGCGGACCCATCACGAAAATCCTGCTTGGCGGAATAGGATTGGGTGGGGCCAAGAATGAGCGCGGATTCTCTATGAACAGATCTGCGGCCTCGGCGGAAGACAGGAAGTACAGCTTGTCCAGAAACCTGAAATACGCAGTTGATCTTTGAGCGAGGTCCATTTGACAATGTCAATCTGAAGAGAAGTTACTCACCGCACCGCGTGTTGCAGCCGGCCGCGCACCATCCTGCCGTCCCGCAGTGCCACTGGGCAAAACAAACGCCACTGTGACAGACGCCAGCAGAACCTGTTCCCCACAGCGTTCGCCTTGATTAGCTCGTGCAAGTCCTCGAGTCCAGGCTTGTCACTTGACCCAGCATCTTTCGTTGTCCGCACTGATGTCGTTGCTTCCTCGTTGTCCCATAGCGCCTCCAACATGACCTCCAATTCATCATGCAGAGGCAACTCATCCTGCACCGACAAGTCATCCTGCAAGTCCTGTTCATCATCTCTCAACTCGAGCGAGTCATTCTTCTTTTCCTCATTCTGTAGTTTCTGCTGTGTCACTCGCACGGGAACAAAGGAGCGTTGCAATCGTAGGACATCGAGCCTTCCCCTGACAACCTGCAACAGGATGTTCAGAAAATGAAACAGTTCAGCATTCACACGCTAGAGTACAGATCAATTTTACCTCTAACATGTGCAGCGCCGTCGTACGCCCGTCCAGACGAATGACGCGGCGGGGCTCTAAGCGGCGCGTCGCCCACTCCACCGCAGGCAGCGCTTCCTCACGGTAAGAGCGCAGATCGGCGGAGACCGGTGCAGACGTGTCGCGGCGGCGCAGTACCAGATCACGGCTCCAGAGCAGCTTGGAGTGCCGAAGGTCTAGATCCAGATCGTGCAACGCCGCCGCGATGTCGCCGTGCACAGGGAAGAGTGGCTGCACTCGACGCTCCACTCCTTCCAGCTCCAGACTTACTTCGTCTCCAGACTCCGCATCCAATCGCCGACGCCTCCGTTTCCACAGCGCATCCTGATCCGGACATGTGACGTACAGCACTACGTCTGGTTTTTGCGCCATATCCAGCACTGCTGCTAGTTGTCGCCTGGAGGAAGGTTCCGCTCCCGTGAACGGCAATCCGCTAAGGACGTACCCTCTGTGGGCCACGTCATTGTGTTGAAGCCGCTGCAACAATAGCTCGAACACTACGACACTCGGCACGAGGGCACCGGAGCGCAGGCGTGCGTCCATCCAGCGCCCTACCATAGAACCAGACGCCAGCTCTCGCTTCACCACGTCGCCCGTGTCAACAGACACACAGCCCCATACGGCGCACAGCTTATCTACTAGATTCTTGTAGTCAGGGCCTTCTTTTCCGATTACTAGGAAACAAGCGGGCTTCGATTTTAAATAACGTGACTGCGCCAACTCTTCATCGTAAGGATCATCTGCCACTAAGTGCGAGCTGTGCCCAAGAAGAGAGCTTCCTGGCACCGCTTCCAGCACATCTTCATCCTCGGTGTGAGCATAAAGCAACCTGGCTCGCTCGCAGGGCTCCTCCGTCATAGAAATGGGCCCCCGATCGAGGGAATGCCTTTCTAAATTGTATAACAACGATTGGTCTACCGCCAACTCTGTCTCGCTGCCCCTTTGGTTTTCGAATGCAAGGTCACTCACTTCGGCAGGTGTGCGTCGTGGGACGATTTCGGTCTTCAGGTAACTAGGGAGAACCATGATGTAATTGATATCCCAACGTCGCAGAGCCTGCATGTCAGTCGCTTCTGCAAGTTTTGCGCGCAATTCACTCTCAAACGAGTTCACGGTCTCTATGCGCTGCAGTAGACGGTCTAACATCACCCGATCTACGCACCTCTTCCCAGCGCAGAGATATGACACGATGTCCATGTCCAGAACGTCGCCCTCCACCGCGCGCACAAATAACTCACGTCCCACGCGTCTCATTACCGCGTCTATAACGTCTTTTTCTGGCACATAGTCGCCGAGCCCCCACTCTCTCGGAAGGTGTGCCGCGTCCAGATTCTCATACGACTCGTTGGACACCCGACGTGCCACTCCTTTCTCTGGTCTCTCAGTAGCCGCCGCCTCCATCGCTCCCTCAAGTTTCAGAGTGCGCAGCAACTGTCGCGCCTTGTTCAAAGCCATTTGTTCCTCATCTTGGCCTCTCGGTCGAGGTGCTTCCAGCACCGTCCTCTCGATAGGCCTCAAAGGATGTTCGATTCTGTCCACGGGACGAGGCTCCGCCCTCAGTACCGGCAGCCGCAGCAGTGACGACAACCCGTGCGTTTCGCCACCCTCCGCGGGCTTGAGATTGCTCTGCAGGGCTTCGCGCTCGGCGTCGGACGTTAGCATGCGGGTGTCAACGACATGTTCCGGGTGGTGCCAATCCCGTACGATGACGCTGGGTGCATTGAGCGGTGCCAAGCGCGGCCAGCTTACATGATACTTGAGGGCCTCCGGCACGCTCTCGGCAGCCAACCTCTGTTTGGGCTCGGGCTGCGCCGTGGTCTTACGTACTTCAAACTCCTCCCTCGACTGTAGCAGCACACCATCTGACTCGCCTCTGGATCCCAGCGTTTCATAGTCTGTGACTATCTTAGCCTTCTCTCGTTCTTCCTCGTTACTTTCCGCGTCTTGCCACTTAACTTTCCGTTCGCCGGTTACCTCACCCTCGAGGATTGTGGACATTCCCCGAGCGCGACGCGTTTTGGGCTCGGGTTTCGAAGTCCTGGCTAGCAGCGCTGAGAGCCGACGGTGTATAGTATCCTCCATGCCAATGTGTAACCTGTGTAGATTCTTGCGTTAGCAAAAGCAGTTTGAATTAATTCTTATTCCAACAATGTTTTGTTACTTGAATACAATGTATAATTTTCACGTGTTAAATAGAATACGTGAAAGTTAGACATCGTATTCAAGTGATATAATAGTATACATATATTCATATATGAGGTCTCGCCATCCTCATTGAACAATCAAGAATACTATTTTATGTTAGTAGTCAACATGTAGATACCTATTAATTTGAGAAAAATTCGTTCCAGTACCGGAAATCGAACCCGCTCTGAACGCTCTTTCCAACTTAGCTATGCCGGGACACGTGCCCTTTATTACTACCCTGTTCAATATCTATTTGGAAGAGTTGCTGAAGAACAACTTTCAGAACATGGGAGGAGTGATAGTAGGAGGAAGAAAAATAAAGTACATAAGATTTGGTGATGAGATGGCATTGTTAGCAGAAGAAGAGACTATACTAAGGGGGCCATGTTACTGGAGCTAAATGACAGCTGTGAGCAATATGGGATGAAGATAAATATAAACAAGACTAAATGATAAGCAGAAAAACGCCAATTTGTAGGACTTCATAAAAATATTTAGATAACCTAGATTCTAGAAGATGAAAGAAAACACTACAGAGAGCTTCACGATAAAACATTAATGTTTATTCCATTTGTATTACAGGCCTAGAGAAAATATTGGTATTTTACGAAAACACTCGTAAAATTATGAGCATTTTTTCTGGACCAAAAATACAGTAGGCGTACAAATGGAGTCAAAATTAGTAGGCCTATTTTAGGTGGACCAAATTAGCGATAAAACGTTTTTTAAGTACCCATTATACTTATATTTTCCGTTACAAAACAGATGATTCGGTAACTTACCGATAATTAATGCCAAACGGTACAAAGCAGTAGTACACAAATAAGAAGAATCGCAAAAATATTGCAATTCATCGTAATAAGGAAACCAGCCAAAGATTACAGATTTTGAGTACTTCTTCATAAATGAGATTTATAGCTTTGATAAACCGATTGAAATGGGAGACTGTCAATAAACCGAGAGCTACCGTTTATCACTTACCTTCAAAACTGATTCTATTTCTTGAGGTTCATAAACAATTTCAACAATGCTATTTTATCTATCGGTTCCAATTGCGACCTTGGACACAGCCAACTAGAACGTCATATAAACAGCCTGCTCATGTCGAAACTTCGTACATCATCAATATGGCGTTGGTTACTTGTTTGGCGTAGCTAAAATGGCAGTATATAACGGTTATAGTCATTGTGGTGTTACCAGCTGGTGTTACACCACAGTCTATCCTTCTATCCAATTTCACAAACAACGGCGAAAGTTTACCTACGTAGAGTATGACAGGATATGCCGAGGTGCATCATAGTAGAAGCATCAGTCTGCAAAAGGAAACAGAGTAACTGGATTCGAAAAAATGGACAAAGATGGAAGAGGAATCACTTTTTTTTTTTTTTTTTGGCTTCTCGAATTCATTGTCGCTACGAGTTCAATGACTCTAAAGGGGAGTTTGAAGATTTCACTTGCCCTTGGAAATCCCGAAATGTTGGTGGAATGGGTGGCTTGGGATTTTCAAGTGTTTCCTGGAAAACATCTCTATTGCCTCCTTATAATATCCGGACAGCCCGGTTCAGTCGTAGTTACAGTGGAAATCGTGTAAAATGCGAAAAATATGAAGATTTGTTTAATGAAATATGATAAAATCTGAAATTTTTTGGCGTTAATAGCATACATCGTGAATCTTGAAAATCACTATTCCCATATCGCAAACAAGAATGGTTTAGAATATGAAATTTCATATTTTGCCTCTTTCTAGTGATGACTCTGGGGAGTTAGGTAGGTCTAGATGACAAACACCCGATTCTGAAAACTAGCTATAACGGCTGGGGGGAATTATCGTGCTAAACACACGACACCCCCGTACTGGTTGACTGAATCATGTGGACGTGAGGCCAACAGTCGGTGGTCGGCCTTGGCTCTCTATGGGCTGTCGCGCCCAGGTGCAGGATCAGTTTTGCCAATTCAGCGGTTTTCCCCTAAATCTAGCTTTTTTGGATAACCGTCTAGCGGGTAAAATTATATTATCCCGCTTAGCGGGAATACTAGCGGTTTTTAATCTTTAAAGTTTCTGAAATGAAATTCATATTAGCATTAAAGCGGCCTTCATAATTACATTTAATTCGTTCAGTGTGTGTTTTGTGAAATAATGGGTGTGTCAATGTAGTGATAATTCCATATTATGTATGTTACCGTTAAAACCTGAAATCCGTCAAAACCAGTTTCAACTAGTAAAAACTAGTTTAAGCAAATAAAGATAGAAAGTGAGTTTTCGTATGACCTAGAGTCAATGTCAGGTTAGGTCTGGTTTGTTTAGGTTTTTGTTTGGTAAACTGGCTTTGTTGGATTTTGGGTTTTAACGGTAACATATATAGGCTAATGCAATAAAAATTTAAATATGTTGTGTCTGTGATAAAGTGTTTAAAATTGCTTTATAGCGCCACATTGGGAATGATAAAAGTGTGCAATATTCATTACATTGGAGGGCGGATGTCGTTACATTAGCGGGTGGATGCTCTATCTTGACCATTATTATTATTATTATTATTATTATTATTATTATTATTATTATTGAATAATAAGTATATATTAAAATCTAGAGATATTTGTTAGAAAATCGCGGGGTTTCGAAAGCTATCTAGCGGGATTATACGAACAACTGTTGGCAACACTGTGCTGGATTTCAAAAGAGCAGCTCGGACCAAGCCTTGCAGTGGACCTATGCGCCGAGTTGCAAAACGTAAGAGCCAGAAATTGGCAACAAAGATTTTTTTTTTAAATACCTACATGTTATAAAAACCAATTAAACCTGTTAAACGATGCAAAAATATATTATATTTTGTTTTCTTCTTCAGCTACATAGACAAGTTCCACGAGATGGAATACAAATATTCGATAATACTACCGAATTATAATGCTATATTATTGTATGAATGAAAATTCTTACAAGTTAGTGCTTTCTGCGACCAACATTAAGTGATAGGCTTACAGCTTACAGTTATACAGGGTGAAAGTGATATAACGGTGCAGATTTGTGGGAGCAATAGAAGTTAGTTAGTGGGGTTTAAGAAGGGCGCGTCGGCAACTATGGCTATTTGCGCCCTTATCTAAGATTGTATTGTTCACAATACATGGGAGCAATAGAATACTTTAAAATAAATAAAAAGGTTATTTATGCGTTTTCTAATTAAGTGCATGGAAAGTAAGATATAGTCGGTCGATCAATATTATTTCGGATGAGAAACTAAAGGATGTTTTAAGGGAAACCTTTGAATGAGGCAGTATTAACTAGGTGAGTCTTCATACTTTTTTTATTTGTGTTTGTGTCAAAAATCCGGAAAAACTGACACAATAAATTATAAGCCTACATAATAAATATGTTAGTAAATAAATAAAATAATATTGTTTTGTTTTGTAATGTAACGATACAGTGTTTATACTTATGTTTAATATCAAACAGTCCACACCTGTGGAGTAACGGTCAGCGCTTCTGGCCGCGAAACCAGGTGGCCCGAGTTCGAATCCCAGTCGGGGCAAGTCACCTGGTTGAGGTTTTTTCCTGGGTTTTCCCTCAACCCAATACGAGCAAATTCTGGGTAACTTTCGGTGCTTGACCCCGACCTCATTTCATCGGCATTATCACCTTAATTTCATTCAGACGCTAGATAACCTAGATGTTGATACAGCGTCGTAAAATAACCAAATAAAAAATATCAAACACAAATTAAACTTAATAACAATTGTGTATTACAGTTAGTAGACTATATTAAAACTTTTTTCAAATCGATCAAAGCTCGATTAATGGATTAAGTTCAAATCGTTAATCGATTAAATATTTTGATCGATCGACAACACTAAAAAATATAAATAAAAATCTGTCGACCGCCTATAACACGTTCTCTTAAATGCGAGATTTCTGATGTCTCATATGGGATGCATACGGGATAAGATTCTTTGGCCTCAAATACGGGACACGTGGCAACCATTTATTTCCGCACCTGGCAAGAATATTTATTGTAAGCGCCGCTTCATTATTGTCGGTCACTTGTATTTGTTGCACTTGTTTTCAAACATTGGAGTCATTGCTATCCTCCTTTTGACTTCTTGGCAGCAGCTCATGTTACTACCCCGATATCTTAATCTACTGCCTCATTTTATGATAAAAAAGAAATTAAATTCCACCGAAAACGAGCATTTATTTACCACACAGTGCAACACAAACAGTCCCAGTTTACAGTAGTCATGGAGGCGGGACCATACGGGGTGTTAGAACGAGAACCTACAACTTTTTTAATGAATCATATGGTGAATAGAAAATTTTGTCCATATGGAGCCATACGGTTGTGGTCGAGAGATTAAGTTTTGTACGTGGATCTTAGATTATCTCTCGCTGATGTTTATAAACATAAATGACCCACCTCTACAGCGCTGGAATTCTGAAGCGTATAAAAAGAATGGTCTAAAAACACCAAAGTGCTGCAGATACACGCTCCAGGCTTCATCAAGACAAGTGTGCATCTACTGTGAGAGCTTCAGTGGATATTCTTTAATTCAAGCTTGGTTTACAGTTATTAAAACGTAAAGCAAAACTATTTCTTTAGTCTACTTCCTCCTTAACATAAAGCATTCATCTTATGAAGGTTAGAGGGATCGATAGAGAGAAGTAAAATATATTTCATGGGAGAGAAGTAAGGGGTGAGGTGTGTGTTCAAGACAAAAATACAGTGACAGCACTGGTCCTTTAGATTTTTAGGTTATTTTTCAACTCTATTGTCCTTTCTTCTTTAGACATTGTTATCAAGACCGCATTACACTACAATATTTTTAAACCATCTGTACTGTTCTCTTCCTTCATCCCACACTCACATGCCACGGCACCACCGGCTGCATATCCTCCAGGTTAAGCAATTACATCTTTGGAGTCACGTACTATGTTCTCGTCCTTAAAATAATCGCCTAGAACAACCTTTCTTCCCTAAAAAAATTCTACACTTCTTTCTAAAACACTGTATTTTCTTTAAATATGTAATAAATAATAATAATAATAATAATAATAATAATAATTATTATTATTATTATTATTATTATTATTATTATTATTATTATTATTATTATTATTATTATTATTATGGACGGTCGGCGTAATAACTGAGATTTTTTGTGGTTGACGGAGTAACTGTGGGCAGATTTTCCAAAAGTAACTTATTCAGATTTGGCAGCCAATATAATTCCATTATTGCTCCATTACAGGAATAGCTTCTATAGAGTTTTACCCAAGAAAATAAATGAATAGAAAGTGTAAATGTATAAATTACAAAGTATTCATCTAAATATTATCAACTACAATACATTTGATTCATCAATTCATTTTATTCCTGCGTTTCGTGATTCACGACTTAGTCACGGCTTGGTTGGACACCAGTCCAGCAGCTGCAGAAACTCCTCCTTACAGAACTGCATGGCGCATGCGGCCTGAAGATGTGCCTGTAGAGAAGAAAAACAACACCTTCTGTTACAGGATTACACTTGTTTGTTATGACTCGAGTCTTGAAACATGTTCCGCAATAATTATTCTAATTTTATTTTATTTCTAATAATGATCAAGTTCACTTTTAAAGCAACCACATTGCAATAAAATTGAGGATTTCTTCCGCTATCGATTATTCGCAATTTACGTCATTTGTAGCTTTCGATACCTGGCAGACGACAAAGCGATTATGGAGTAGGTATTTCCAAAGTAGTTTGGATAACCATGAAATTCTTATTAATTATTGCTGTTCTTTCTCAGTATCATCCCATTCACTTCCTTTAAATAGCGTTTGTAGTTCAAAATGTTCGTAATATAAGGAACGTCGTGTCTATCAACAAGAATTCAAATTTCCTTGCAGTTAGCCCAAGAATGATAGAGACCTCTCTTAACTTCTTAACAACTTCGATGTTTCTAATAAAGTTAGCAGTACTGTTATCCTAAATAATAATTAAATGAAATAGAACTCTTTGTGTGCTTAGTGGCACGGGGCTAATTGTACGACTGTACGACTAACACGCCGGAGACCTGAGATTCTGTTCCGACATCGGTACTATCCTAGATCATATATGATCTAGGGTACTATGTTCATTTGTGTACAGTGCTTTCGCGACTTGGTGCATTTCCGTAGGAAACTGACATACTTAAAATTATTCATAGCACTCAATCATTTCTCAGCAAGAATAGCCTACATGATGCTGTCCACACCTGTGGAGTAACGGTCAGCGCGTCTGGCCGCGAAATCAGGTGGCCCGAGTTCGAATCCCGGTTGGGGCAAGTTACCTGGTTGAGGTTTTTTTCCAGGGTTTTCCCTCAACCCAATAACTTTCGGTGCTGGACTCACCGGGATTATCACCTTCATATCATTCAGACGCTAAATAACCTAGATGTTGATACAGCGTCATAAAATAACCCAATAAAATAAATAAAAAAAACCGTGATGCATAGGCGGAGAGAAAATCGTTTCCTTAGGGGGGGGGGGGGCAAATCAAAACCATAGAATCTCCATTTAACGGAGTTATGAGGGACGTCATTTACCTCCTCCCCCCGTTATAGCTTGACCGTGGTAGGCCTACAGTAACGGAATATGATAATTTAATAAAGGTATTTTCGGGGGTCATGTTTCTTACAATGTTACATCCATATTCGCGTTGTTTCGGACGGAGATGTATAGGGCTTGAATTGTAGGTCTACTATACAGAAACACATGCATACATCAATAAAACTATGTAACAGTGCTAACAGAAGCTTTTTTATATGAAGCTTAGCTTGCTGAAGATATCATATGAAATGTAAACTCTAATTATGTTATTTAATCTCGTCTTTAAGTTTACACATTAATCACATCATACCGGGATCACTTTTCTTTTTTCTGCATTGTTGTGCAATATGTTATTCATATTTCTCCAAGTGGCGGCCTGAACACCTGCAGACTTCTAACACATGAGTACAGGCTGTTACAAAAGAAACATTACAGTGCTTCCATTCCTCAAATTAGGTAATAAATTCTTATACATTCAGAAATTTAAAATAAATATTATAGTCCAGACACATGATCTGAAGACATTAATTCATCAATTTAAGCACAGAAACTTAATCATAAACAAAAGCAAAAAAGATCTTTTGAATTCAACATTTTCTAATGTTAATAGAAAAAAAAGAGTACAGATAAGTTTGGGAGAGCAGTGCCTCCAATGCTCCTCCATAACTCCGTCTATGCCCTGATGATGGAACCTGTATGTAATATCGAAACGTTGGAAATGTAAAGTTCCAGAAAACGGTGGAATATTCAAAAACCTAATCGTAATGGGTGCACCTCTGTACTTGTGGTTGGATATTGTGACTACTGTCACACATACTGTGACACGGTATACGAGGGTAGGCCAAAAAAAGGGAATATACGTAGGTAGAACTTAAAAATGAGAGGGATTCAATCCAGTATCGGAACTTGAATCTGATGTGGCTTAATGGATAAAGCGCGGGCACGTAAAACTGGAAACCCGGATTCAAGTTCCGGTGCCGGAGAGAATTTTTCTACGTTCTTCCGATTCTTCACCATTCGGACAATTTTCTAAAGAAAATAATGGCAATGTTTATTTTACCCATGTCCGCGAACAACGCTAAAATATGCAGCTTCTGAAGTCAAAAGGAAGGTTGCATTTACCTGACAAAAGGTTAGGAGCGTTACAAAGTATTGTTGTCACAAACATCGAGCCAGATTTTAATCGAATTTAGAAAATCGGAAAGGAAACTGAATACACAATGAGTGAACACATTTCTTAGGATATTCCATCACTGGAACAAAGAAACGCTGTTATAAAGTAAACACACAGATATAGGTACTCTGCTCGCTGCGTTGACAGTAGATGGCATGCATGGTTTCAAGATTCCAAATCCAATATGGGCATCACTGCCTTAAAGTAAATAATACATGTCACCTTAAATAATGTAATGTAGCCTATCTTTTTTTTTTTTTCATTTACACTTCATACACAACTTTTTAAGTTATTTTTTAATCTCCTTAAGGAAGGACAGCCCTCAAAGACAGCTGCAGGTAGGAAATTGCAATCATTTACAGTTAGATTTAAAAATGACAATTTACTACTACATCCGTTTTCTGTTTGCTACATATTATGCTGATCGTATGAATGGAACGGATATTTCTCTATTTACTGCACAACAACGAATGTTATATTTCTCTTATATTAACTCTGTTCGACAAAAGCAAAGAAGAGTCACAAAGAATTCTCCAAGTCTCAAAATTCTTAGTAGTCCTACGGTGCATAATAATGTTATAAAATTTAGAGACTGCCAGTGTAGGTATAGGCTACAGGACAAAAGAGTAGGAAGAGCTAATACGACATTTCGTTCAGAGCGTTTTTTAAAAGTCACGTATTTTATTTTTATTTTTAATGCAATAACAATATTATTAGTGGTAATGATGAATGACTGTCCAAGAGATTATTTTGCGGTTATCTTGAGTGGCGCATGGTGGTTGCCGCTCGGACAGCTTGAAATGTCGTTTGGTGGTAAGGAATAAAACCGGCATACTGCACTTATGCTACAAGTTAACTAATAGAAGACTTCCAACTAAATGAAAATTATATTACATTTTGAATAATTTCAAGGGAAAAATTGTTCCGGGGCCGGGTATCGATCCCGGGACCTCTTGAGACGGTGTCGGGTGGAGTTCCCGGGTAGCTGAGTTGGTAGAGCGCTGGTACGTTCAACCAGAGGTCCCGGGATCGATACCCGGCCCCGGAACAATTTTTCCCTTGAAATTATTCAAATCTGCTTTACAGGGAGCTTTACCTGAAAGACTAATTTTGGATAATATTACATTTTGTTTGGTATGAGGCTGTATTATGTTGGGCTGGATTGGTTTGCATTGATGTCCTCCAGTTTCCAGTTTTTTAATCGACCAGACAGAAAACAATTCTTTGGACGAAAGGTAGTTAGGCATATGTGCTACGCAGTGGGTACAGCGTTCACACATTGAGGGCATATACAGTACAACAACGCACTGGAATTCCCTGTGTAAAATGTCGTCTCTAAGTGCTAAATTGACAAAATGTTCTCGGATACTGTAGTAAATGGGATTCATATGTTGTTTTACGGACGTACTTCAATTACAGTCTTAAGATGCAGAACAAACGTTCAATCTTGACCCACTATGTTGCTTCCGGTTTAGTCGTCAAAAAGACTGAAAATAAGTATAGTCTGCTTTTTCCTGGCAGAAACATTTGGATTATAATGTCTCTGCCTGCAAGGTAGGCTACCTTCTGCTTCTTGAGATTGTCGATGAGTTGCAGCTGCTTCCTGAAGCCGTTCAGCAGCTCAGCTCGCTGCTTCTCCAGGCGCTTGACTGTAGCGACGGTCTCGTCGCCGCGCCTGCGCAGCTCTTTGTCGTCGCGATCATGAGCCTGCAGCACGCCGCGCAGCTTGTCCACCTCTTCGAGTGCTCGCTGCAGTCGTACTTCGTTGCTACGCGATGTCTGCAGTGCTGTGCGCAGCTCTTTTCGCAGCGCCTCTAATTCCTGCAACAGAACAGTAATAATAAAATTAATTATGAATACTCTAATTTTCTTTCATTAATATTTTTCTGCCCAAGGGCAGATAATTCATTGCAAATGTAGCATTCTCCAATATTTCCTCTTTTCCGCTTTCTCTTACTCTCGACATACTATCCATATACTATATTAATGTTGCCTTATCATCTGATATTTTCTTCTGTTCCTAACTTTTCTCTCGATCACCATTCCTTCCAGTGCATCCTCCAGTAGGCAGTTTCTTCTTAGCCAATGACCGAACCAATTTCTTTTTATCTTCCTGATTAGTTTCATCATCATTCTTTCTTCGCCCACTCTTTCTAGTACAGCTTCATTTCTTATTCTGTCTGTCCATTTTACACGCTCCATTCTTCTCCATACCTCCACATTTCAAATATTTCTCTTCACTTCGTCGCAATGTCCATGTTTCTGCCCCATACAATGCCACTCTCCACACAAAGCACTTTACTAGTCTCTTCCTTAGTTATTTTCCCAGAGGTCCGTAGAACATGCTTCTTTTGACTTCCTGGCAGCAGCTCATGTTACTACTACTTATAGTACACCCAAGTACTTGAAGCTGTTCACTTGCTCTACTGCCTCATTTCGAATTCGCACGTTTACCTTGTTTATTTTTCTTCCGATAACCACGGTCTTCGTCTTGTTTGCATTCATCTTCATCCCATACTACCCACAGTTGTCATTTAGCTCCAATAGCATAGCCCTAAGTATAATCTCTTCTGATAACAATGCCATGTCATCAGAAAATCTTATGCACTTTATTCTTCTTCCTCCTACTTTTACCACTTCCATGTTTTGAAGAGAGCTCTTCATTAAATCCTCCAAGTAGATGTTGAACAGGGTAATTGACAAGGACATCCTTGTCGTTTATCAATTATTACAGCTGTAATTTCTAGATGTTGCGTATTTCATGCTTTGTGACAACAGCTTTTCCTAAATGTGAAAATTACGGAAAATGAATTAAACTCATGGAAATTGAAAACAGAAAATATCGTGGACTTACAAGGAAAAGTTGGTAAGACTCACAGTTTTTCTATTTAAGACCAACTTTTTCCAGTAAGCCCACGATACTCATATCGGATGAAAAGGCAATATCGATGACAAATGAGTGTGAAGGAAATCTAACTAGAGAAAACTTGCTCCACGACCGCTCTAAGCTACTGTATTATCACACCTGACAACTTAGGTGTCGATGTCAAATCTAGAGATTACTAGATTCTTGTTCCTTAGAATCTTTTCTGTAGAATCCCAGGGTTTCTTATAAAATCACATGGGGCAATAGTTTCCCATTGCTTTCTGTACCTGTGGCACGGATAAATTGAGATTTGAGAGAATTTGTGAAAAAATGACTTGGAAATGCGAACATATCCGGAGGAGAATTGTCGCAAATTGTCTTTGTCCTTCATTATTTCGATTTGGATTCGTCGAGATTTGAGTTGGATATCCAATGTCGAAGACGGTGTTCAAATCGTTCCGCCGTTTTGTCCACACAAAATCTAAATTACTCCTGGTTCTGTGCCAGCTGCACCATCCATAAATTGCGTGGCAAGACAGCCCATAGAGGGCCAAAGCCAACCAATCCATTGTTGGCCTCAAGGTCACGTGCTTCAGCAGGAGTGAACGATCATCCAAACAGTACATAGGTAATATGTGGTTGACACGATGATCTCCCTCAGCTGTTATTCAATCTTCTGCGGGCCTCTGAAGAAAGAACTAAGAAAGAGACTAGTGAAGTGCTTTGTGTGGAGTGTAGCGAAGTGAAGAGAAGCGACTAGAAGCATTTGAAATGTGGATATGGAGAAGGATGGAGCGTGTGAAATGGATAAACAGAATACGAAACGAAGATATGTTGGAAAGAGTGGGTGAAGAAAGAATGATGCTGGAATTAATCAGGAAGAGGAAAAGGAATTGGCTGGATCACTGTTGAGAAGAAACGCCTACTAAAGGATGCACTGGAAGGAATGTGAACGGGAGAAGAGTTCGGGGTAGAAGAAAATATCAGATGATAGACGACATTAAGATATATGGATCATATTATGCGGAGACTAAGAGGAAGGCAGAAAATAGAAAAGACTGAAGAATGCTGGGTTTGCAGTGAAAGACCTGCTCTTGGGCAGAACACTATGAATGATTGTATTATGGTAATAAATTATTGAAATAATTTTAGTTTTGTCCTTTAAATGTGCAGAAATTCGATCCAAACAAATGTAACTTTTCGTTCTGAAAAAGAATTTTACAATGTTAAATTTGTTCGGATCAAATTTCTGCACACTTAAAGGACGAAACTAAAACTCTTTCAATTATAATACTCTGCACTCTTAAATTTACTGGCCATATTGGAAATTAAATCAACGTCTTTCTCAAAACACGTCATGAAATGTTTCATATAAAACAATTTAGGGCCTATATCTCGAAAAGGAAGCAAAAACGAGCAAAATTGTATCAAACCTTTTTTTTAATATTCGAAAGAATAACGCCCCTGAAATTAATGACATTACTTACGGTTCACCCTACATACCAAAAATAAGTGAAAGAAGTGCAGATGAATGCAGCAATAGGTGCCGATATAGACGATCTTATTATTTAAGAGGAGGAGAAAAAGAAGTTGGATGTCTTGATGAATCTCTTAATTCTCAAAGTCTCACCTTCTTGAGAGAGGCATTCTCGGCGTCCCTCTCCTCCAGCTTGGACACGTTAGTGGAATTCTGCGCTTCTTGTTTCTGCAGAGCATCCCGCAAGGCGCCCGCCTGCTGCTGCCATTTGGTTCGCTCTTCCTGCGTGGCCTTCAAGTCCCTTTGCAGCTGTCGCCACGCATCCGTCTGCGCACACGAAAGTAGACACTCGTAAACCCTCCCCCCCCCCATATATGCTGGGTAGTATTATTGGGAACGTGCTCGTAAAATGGCATAATTACGGAAATATTGATTTTGGTTCATTGCCTTTCCTGATAGTGGAGTCGCTCCAAACATCGGATGTTTCTGTATCATCTGTGACATTATTTTTTTTTTTAACTATTGCCACCAGGTTGCCTTTCGACAACAGTGGCTTACGTGTAACTCACTTCTGAGGTTGGAGCGCCTGGAAGGCGGAGTTATGTTCCTGTGCTCTAATCGGGAATCGAAGCCGGCACCTCATGAACTGTAGCCCGAAGCTCTGTTCACTAGAACCGGACCATGAGGCTTGTCTGTGACATGTAAACATGCAAAAAATCTCGCTGTATGTTGAACATACGTAAAAGTCTTATAGCCTACAGTATAATATTGTTGTCGAATTTTTAAAAGAAAACAGTATATATACAGAGTGCCGGCGAAATAACCTTGCAGATTGAAAGGGATGATAGGGTACGCTCAAATAAATAGAAAACCTATGTTACGTTTTGTGATTAAATGCACGGTTAATTATAAAATTAAAGTGGAAGTTCCAGGAGTCTGGTAACATCGCCGCTGAAAGTCTCCTTTCGTATCGCAATACAGATGTAAGAGGTCAACGAACTCAGCGTAACTTGTACTGCCTCGCGTTCCCTTCTCTAGCTACAATATTGCGATGTGGATTGCATAGTTCAGTGGTTTGAAATGAATTAATTAAATTTACACAAAAACCGCCCACGTTATTGAAATACGACAGAGGGATAAATGATTCTTTATTACATTTCCTATCGATATGGACAAAATATCATGCTCCAATTATTCGCAATAGTTACTGAATAAGAGGGTGGTAAGCATTTGGGAAAAACATTTTTTTCTGAGAAAACTATGAATTTTCCACCAATATGGTATTATAGTTGTTGTTACATACAATATGAGCTATTCGCTGTAAAAATCTGTAGGGTTATTTCACTTCCACCCTATATAAAAAATAAGTGTGGCTGTGTCCCCAACATAGCCGTGGGTTTTTACGTGAATACGTATCTATAGATCTAGATGAGGTGTATCGTTTGACACCAAAATCAGGGCGCTAGCACATTAGAGTCGTGAGATATAGACCTACTGCTCGGAAATTTTCGCACATGTCCAAAATGGCTACCAATTGCCGCGGGCCTCCATCAAGTTCATGCTCGCATCGTAGTAGTTTACCCGATCGAACGAGACCACATTTATTTCAGACGTGTTATTAGTCACGAAATTATGGTGTCGGAATTGATCACCCTGCAAACGTTACATCGAAGATTTGTCCTGGTGTATATCGGTCTGATTTTAAAGTGAATTATAAAGTGATAATAAAAGAGTTTCACTCCTCCCTCCCATTAATTCGATTTACTTTACAAGTTTGAATCCATCGTTTCTACTTTTTTTTGTGTCACTCAAGCTTAGTTTAATGTAACATATTTTAATATGTGAGGAAGAGGGGAGGAGGATGGCAAGCGTAAGTAAGAAATGATATTTTTTATATTTTGTCAGCATCAAGAAATGGCTTTGTGTGCTATCATTCATAAAGAAAGTAAGTTTGGAGAGGAGTGTGATCAGAAAACATTGCAGAGGCAACCCTGAACTTACAATGAGCCGTCTTTCATATGTACAGATACGGAAATAAAATTTGGAGCTCCCACATTGTATAAGTTTCGCTTACAACACACTGTGCATGTGCAGTAAACAAGAGCCCTATATAAATGCTACTTGTGGACAGTCGTGCGAAATTGTTCCCTACATAAGGGTGGACTCCCATCACAGTCTAGTATATACAATCACGAAGCTCGAGTTTAAGAGGTACTAGGAACAATAGGTCCCGCGCCATGGCGTCGCGGTCTAAGGCATCCTGCCTAGGACTCGCATTACGGAATGCGCGCTAGTTCGAGTCCTCATGGGGGAAGAAATTTTCTCATGAAATTTCGGCCAGTGTATGGGACCGGTGCCCACCCAGCATCGTAATGCACTTGGGGAACTACGATAGATAGCGAAATCCGGTTGCGAATGCCAGCTATAACGACTGGGGGGATCATCGTGCTAACCACACGATACCTCCATTCTGGTTGGATGGTCGTTCACCTCTGCTTCGACATGTGGGAGTGAGGTCAGCAGTCGGCTGGTCGATCTAACCCCTTCACGAGCTGTAACGCCACGGATTATTATTATTATTATTATTATTATTATTATTATTATTATTATTATATTATTCCATGATCATGTGCAATATATTTATACCCATTCATTAAGAATGCTTGGTCTAATTAGATCTATAACTTATTCTTTTTCTACTCCTATGTGTTTATTAATTTTATACTATACATTGGTCAGATCCAAGCTTGAATATGCATCTGTAGTATGGAACTCTATTACTTCCACTGACTCGGCTAAGCTAGAGAATATTCAAAGAAAATTTATTTCCCTGTGTTCTTATAGAGTTTTACCTAATTCTGATGATTATAAATATGAGATTAACTGTAAATATTTTAATTGTTGTAGTTTACTTGCTAGACGTCAAGATCTTGATTACTTATTTTTTTTGTAAAGTTCTTAAGGGTGATATTGATTGTGAATCTTTCCTAAGCAATATCAGTCTTCGTATTCCTGCTAAGGGTTTAAGATATAAAATGTTTTACAATAGAAATTCTAAATCTCTCTCTCCGGTCTGCAGATGTATAAAATATGCTAATTTGCATGGATCAAACTTGGATCCATTTAATGTGTAGTATATACTTTGAAATTTTATATCAGTTTCCATTTATATCCTTTGTTTAAACATGTATTTTAATATTATTCTCGCTATCTTTTATATCATTTTGTTATTTATTAATTTACTTGATTCCATCCTTTCATTTTCAAATACAATTACTTTTAATCTCATTTTGCTATGTAGTTTAGTCATCCATTTTATCCCGTCCATTCATTGTCATTATTGTCGTTGTATTATAATCTTGTATATCTTTGTAATACTATTTTATATGATTCCTTTCTTCATTTATGATTCCATTATTTCATTTGTAATTATCATTTTAATTAATTGTCATTAATTTAATTATTTCTTTGTACTTTTATTGTATATTATTGCCAATGTTTTTCTTATATTGTTTGTACTGAACTGTAATAATTGGCCTCTGGCTGTTGTACAGCACATTAAATATACGTAAATAAATAAATAAAATAAATTATTATTATTGTTATTATTATTATTATTATTATTATTATTATTATTATTATTATTATTATTAGG
Source organism: Periplaneta americana (assembly GCF_040183065.1). Classification (NCBI taxonomy): domain Eukaryota; kingdom Metazoa; phylum Arthropoda; class Insecta; order Blattodea; family Blattidae; genus Periplaneta; species Periplaneta americana. Next base: position 66,075,358 of record NC_091131.1, on the reverse strand, counting down.
AACAATAGACTGTGCAGGTACCGGTACTATTTCGCATTGTATGTAATGAGGCGATAGCAGCGATCCTAGTGGTTAGCAACTATCTATAGATGCATATTTACTACGTATTGAGCTTCGTGACTATATATTAGACTGTGCTCCCACAAGACTCGCTTCAAATTTTAATTCCGTATCTGTGCATGTGAAGAGTGATATTCACTGTATTCATTATACCGGGTTGGCCACTATGAATGGGCAGTTTCTAGTCCTAGTAATGCATACAAAGTAACCTGTATGAGTGAAACCAACTTTATTATGCGTCATTTCTTCTCATTATGGCATTAACACCTCGAAGTCGAGCCTTAACCTCAATTTACAATTATTTCCATCTCTCACTATCATTCTGTGCAGATTATTTTTTTGAAAATGACCTAAGAGTTAGATGGACCCATCACATAAGTTGGCCACTGGGTATGGATGGATTTTCGTGGGTTGTGGAAGGAAAATTAATTTCATGTTGCTACGGTGTTGCGCAATTTAATGAACCACTGCATTTTTTCAGTAAATCAATGGATATTTTATGTGGAGCTGTTGGGGTTCTTCTCGGGGTGTTTTATTTTCAAACAAGCTTTAACTTCTTGATACCACACTTTATGAAAAAATATTTCAGCAAAAGTTACCCGGTTTCTTTTAGGAGAACCATAATATCCAAAAAAGATTTCCATCATTCCATTTAAAGTATCAGAGCTGTCCCCCATGCTCAATGAAGTGGGACCCAACGGAATGTTGTCCATGACGCACTCTTAAAGATCCACTCCTTTAATCAGATTTAGAAAAATCAGCATTTAATTTTACTGATACAGTTAAAAGAAAGTAACTTGTAACACTTCATGCGAGTCACCTTTTTTATATAATAGCAACTCACGTTATGAAATTAAATCCATACTGTAAGCATAAACGAAAGAAATGTTTTCAAATATTTTCACACCAAGGGTGGGGTCCCAAAGTTCCGGATGTACAGTAGCTGCCTCACACCTATTTTAAAAAGCCTAAATAATTAAAAACAATCGCTAAATAACGCATATGATTGTCATTCAATACAAATTTCATCTTGAGCTCACCGACTTGAAACATGGATCGATTAATGTGCAGAAGTCGAGGTGTTACATACCTATTTTATCATTTTTGCTCTGAAATAACTCTGGAAATAAGACACGAAAAAAATAAGCAAATAAAGTCCCTGGGACAAAAAAAATTGTACTTTCCCTTGCACTAAATAAAATCAGCGAATTAAGGGCAAGTATTTCCATTGTGTATCAACTCGGGTTCTCTACTTTTTATCCATGGATCTCCAACACGGAAAGACTCTTGACCGACCCACTATCATTTTACTCACCCGCTGTTTGTATTCATTCTGCATGGCTGACACCTCGTCCTGTAGTGCCCTGACCTTCGCCCGCAGACAGCGCACCAAACTAGCTTCCGGAAGCACATCGTCAGCAACAGACACTTGCACGCTGCAGAAATAATAATTGGGGTGTGAAATGGCAAGAAATGTAATTACAATTTCGCCGGAAACTGAAGTACTGGAAAAAAGTCTAGAAAATAGTTTTTGGTAAAGCTTCCAACAGATACTTACCCCTTTTCTGCTGTCCCTGAGCATGGAGCCGATCCGTAATTCTACCACAGTCTAGTATATACAGTCACGAAGCTCAATATGTAGTAAATATGCATCCATAAATAGTTGCTAATCACCAGGATCGCTACTATCGCCTCATTACAGACAATGCTAAGTAGTACCTGCACAGTCTATTGTTCCTAGCACCCTTACAACTCAAGCTTCGTGACTTTATATACTAGACTGTGGTTCTACATTCACGGCAGAGTGTTTAAATTTCGAACCAAGTTGAACACTGTGAAAATCTTAAATCATACTAGAAGAAAACCTTTTCTATGACAACTTTTTCTTATCTGTTCTGACCATAGGCGGAGAAAGAACAGTTTCCTTCGGGGGGAGGGGGGAAGCAAAACCATAGAATCCCGATATAACAAGGTTATGGGGAACATTATTTACTTTCTCCTCCCGTTATAGCTTGACCGTGGTATAGTATATCGGAATATGATCATTTAATAAAGGTATTTTCGGTGGGCATATTTCTTACAGTGCTACATCCATATCCGCGATGTTTCGGACCGAGTTGTATAGGGCTTGAACTGTACCCATAGATCTACTACAAATTATAATAGGGCATAACTTAAAACAATCTCCCTAGTTTTTTCTCTCATGCACAAACACATGCATACTTCAATAACACTATGTAACAGTGCTAACAGAAACTTTTTTATTTTAAGCTTACCTTCCTGAAGATATCATATGATATGTAAATTCTAATTATTTTACTTAATCTCTGGTCTTTAAGTTTACACATTATACCGGGATCACTTTATTTCTGCATTGTTATGCAGTTATATTATTCATATTTCTCCAAGTGGCGGCCTAAACATTTGCAGACTTCTAACACATGAGAATAGGCTGTTACAAAAGAAACATAATTTCTCAAATGAGGTACATTCAGAAATTTAAAATAAATAGCCTATTATAGTCCAAACACATGATCTGAAGATATGAATTCATCAAGTTAAGCACAGAAACTTAATCATAAACAAAGGCAAGAAAAGTCGTAATTACAATTAACAAACACGCCAAACGAATTATCTTTGCACCAAAAACTGATGTTCCCTGAACCAAATGATTATATTTTAATTGTCTGAATGCAACATAAGTCACAAGTCTTGGTACAGATGTTGTTGCTAAAGCGCTACGAAATAGAGTTCCTATGCTTATGATTTACCGAAAAATCTTTTGAATTCAATATTTTCTAACGTTAATAGAAAAAAAGACTTCGGACAAGTTTGGGGGGCAGTGCTTTCTCATGCCCCCCATAACTTCGTCTATGGTTCTGACAATATCTCTCTGCCGAATAATGAATAACAAATAGACACACAAACACATCACAAACTCTACAGAAAAAAAAAGTGTTTACAATATCTGCTTATTACGAGTTGTGTGTACTTGCCTGCTAATAGGATCCATGGATGTGGAATGTTGTGAAAATTCTTGTCTATTATTCTTTGTATCATGTTTAAATGGCTGGTTATCGAATCTGGAGCTTCCAGTTGAAGTTCGTTTAGCCGCTTCTTGTAATGATACAGTCTGTACCTTTGATAAGTCATCAGAACTGCCAAAATGGATGTTAGAACACGTCTCATATATTTTTCTCACTTTAATATCATTCCAATATAATTTATAAAAATAAACATACCTGGAGCTTGTTTGAAGACTGGCATATGAATTTTTGTTTCTCTTCGGAATTTTGTCTTGAATATTCTAGAAATCAAAGCAACTGTTATAAATGAGAAATGTTGATGGATTGTACAAATAGATGCAGTAAAAGAACATTACGTACATACCATGACTCCTTCTATCTCTTTGAGTAGCTCCTTTGTCTTCAGTTCTAATTCTGCGTTTAGTTTATGGAATTCTTGTTCTTTCTTCAATAGATTATTTTCCATTATGAAATTTCAAATTGTAATCACTTAAGAAGAAATTACAGGCATGAAACAAAGGCACTGCTTCTGCGTTACGCGTATTGTTGTTACACGACATCTTTCCCCAGCATTTTTCACGGTTCAATGATTTATGGGAACACCTGCTTTTTCAGTAACCCCTCTAAACAAAAACAAAACGTATGTGACTGCCATCTCGTAACATTCTAAGTAACCACTGTGAGTAAAGAAGTAGGCCTACAGTAGTTGTAAAATTTGAGTCGGTATGTGCAATAACGCGTAATATGTTAGATTTATATATTACTGTACGCCTGTATTCATACCGTAACGAGTGGGTGAACAGGGAAGCATGTCATAGGAATCTAAATGTTAAAATTTATATAGGCTACAGAAATACTAATTCCGCTAATTTGTTTTACTAGGTATTGTATCCTTATTAAAGTTCTCTTTGCAGAGAGAGAATTTCTATATATTATCCTTCCGTTTTGTTGTAATTATGATTATATTGGCAGTCACTGGCTGATATGAGTTAAACGATATTGTTGACGTTGTTGACATTTGTTATTATAAGTTTCTTATTGTTATAAAACAAATAACTGTATGAAAGTCTTAAGTCTTAACTCATTAACTTTATTATTATTATTATTATTATTATTATTATTATTATTATTATTATTATTATTATTATTATTATTAGCTCCGTACGTAGATGAAATTATTGGGGATCATCAGTGCGGTTTTAGGCGTAATAGATCCACTATTGATCAGATTTTTTGTATTCGACAGATAATGGAGAAAAAATGGGAGTATAAGGGTACAGTACATCAGTTATTCATAGATTTCAAAAAGGCATATGACTCGGTTAAGAGGGAAGTATTATATGATATTCTTATTGAATTTGGTATTCCCAAGAAACTAGTTCGATTAATTAAAATGTGTCTCAGTGAAACATACAGCAGAGTCCGTATAGGTCAGTTTCTATCTGATGCATTTCCAATTCACTGCGGGCTAAAGCAGTGAGATGCACTATCACCTTTACTTTTTAACTTCGCTTTAGAATATGCCATTAGGAAAGTTCAGGATAACAGAGAGGGTTTGGAATTGAACGAGTTAGGCCTACATCAGCTGCTTGTCTATGCGGATGACGTGAATATGTTAGGAGAAAATACACAAACGATTAGGGAAAACACAGAAATTTTACTTGAAGCAAGTAAAGCGATTGGTTTGGAAGTAAATCCCGAAAAGACAAAGTATATGATTATGTCTCGTGACCAGAATATTGTACGAAATGGAAGTATAAAAATTGGAGATTTATCCTTCGAAGGGGTGGAGCAACAGTAACAAATATAAATGACACTCGGGAGGAAATTAAACGCAGAATAAATATGGGAAATGCGTGTTATTATTCGATTGAGAAGCTTTTATCATCTAGTCTGCTGTCAAAAAATCTGAAAGTTAGAATTTATAAAACAGTTATATTACCGGTTGTTCTGTATGGTTGTGAAACTTGGACTCTCACTCTGAGAGAGGAACATAGGTTAAGGGTGTTTGAGAATAAGGTGCTTAGGAAAATATTTGGGGCTAAGCGGGTTGAAGTTACAGAAGAATGGAGAAAGTTACACAACGCAGAACTGCACGCATTGTATTCTTCACCTGACATAATTAGGAACATTAAATCCAGACGTTTGAGATGGGCAGAGCATGTAGCACGTATGGGCGAATCCAGAAATGCATATAGAGTGTTAGTTGGGAGACCGGAGGGAAAAAGACCTTTGGGGAGGCCGAGACGTAGATGGGAGGATAATATTAAAATGGATTTGAGGGAGGTGGGATAAGATGATAGAGACTGGATAAATCTTGCACAGGATAGGGACCGATGGCGAGCTTATGTGAGAGCGGCAATGAACCTTCGGGTTCCTTAAAAGCCATTTGTAAGTAAGTATTATTATTATTATTATTATTATTATTATTATTATTATTATTATTATTATTATTATTACTTACTTACTTACTTACTTACTTATGACTTTTAAGGAATCCGGAGGTTCACTGCCGCCCTCACATAAGCCCGCCATCGGTCCCTATCCTGAGCAATATTAATCCAATTTCTACAATCATGTCCCACCTCCCTCAAATCCATTTTAATATTATCCCCCCATCTATGTCCCTGGCTACCCAAAGGTCTTTTTCCCTCTGGCCTCCCAACTAACACTCTGTATGCGTTTCTGAATACGCCCATAAGTGCTACATGCCCTGCCCATCTCAAACGTCTGGATTTAACGTTCCTAATTATGCAGGTGAAGAATATAATGCGTGCAGTTCTGCGTTGTGTAACTTTCTGCATTCTCCCGTAAGTTCATCAATCTTAGCCCCAAATATTTTCTTAAGCACCTTATTCTCAAACACCCTTAATCTCTGTTCTTCTCTCAAAGAGAGAATCCAAGTTTCACAACCACACAGAACAACCGGTAATGTAACTGTTTTATAAATTCCAACTTTCAGCTTTTTTTGAGAGCAGACTGGATGGTAAAAGCTTCTCAACCGAATAATAACAGGCATTTCCCATTTTTATTCTGCTTTAAGTTCCTCCCGAGTGTCATTTGTTACTGTTACTCCAAGATATTTGAATTTTCCCACCTTTTTAAATTTTCGGGATTTACTTCCAAACCTATCTCTTTATTATTATTATTATTATTATTATTATTATTATTATTATTATTATTATTATTATTATTATTATTATTATTAAGAAGCACGTTTTGCATTCTATTAAAATAATTTATTTTTATCTCTGATTGAGGTTCTGGCTAATATGTACAGATACGCAATTAAAACTTGGAGCAAGTCTTTTGGGAGTTGACCTGTATATAGGCAACAATTTCGCACAACTGTCCACAATAGTATATATACAGGGGCTTTGTTTACTGTACATGCGCAATGTTTTGTAAGCGAAACTTAAATAATAAGAGATCTCTAAATTTTATTTCCGTGTCTGTACATCTATTATCAGGCAATACGCTACATCTCACTTGACTATATGTTTCAGAGGAAGAACAAAATTGTTTCTATAAATATGAAGTCTGATTAGTGTAATAAGTGTAATATGTAACTAATCCGCGATGTATGCAATGGAGGAGGAAAGGAGCTGGCCACCCTACCCCATTACTTCCTGATTTAGTTGCCTCATGAGTGATCCCTTATGGTGTCACTTAGGAGGTTCAGACCTGTCTTCGGACAGTTGACTAAACAACAAAAACAAATTATTCTGTAAATAATGTTTAAAAAATTAGTTAAAATAAAAGAGTTGCTAATGGAACCACGGTTCCGAGGGAACTCTTCAGTGAATATGTCTACTAAACTTAAGATGGGTTTAAGGAATGTGAAAGGACACTATGCATGTTTGTAAAAATGAGTGTACTGTACTGTTTCCATAACGCGGTAAGTGAGTTGGGCGACACTTTCAATGTTTCGTTTTAGAAATTCGGTGTCCATCATTCCACCATGGCTGTCTGTGGATCACTAGAAGAAAAAAATTTGCTTCAGCTATAAAAATTAGTTTCATTTTAACATCTCTTTAGTTAGTGCTTACGCAAGGTCAATATTTTTCTTCCCCTTTTACGACCCTGTCTTTCCGAGTACTCTATTCAACAAAACTCTTCCCCTTTTACGATCATGTATGCTACATAGCGGAGAAGAGATTTTCAATGTAAAGTTACAACGCATTAACTGACCAGTATAACTAAAAACTATCCTCTAAACAAGTCTCCGAACATATTACAGATATTCCTAAATGAAACAACATATTATTTTATTAATTAAAAGGATATAATAAATCACGGATTCCCTGGTAACTGTTGGCGGATCCCTGTTGATTCGCGGAGCACATTCTGGGAACCATTGACATAATGTAATATAATGTATAATATACAGGGTGTAACAGGACCTTACCGACAAATTTTGAGAAATGATAGGTCACACAGAGAGGATCGTTTTTTTGTTAAGAAACGTATGCTCGATGACACGTCCTTAGGAACTATGCATCCAAAAGTTAGATGGTCAGTATTCTTTTTTTACACAAATGAAATTTATTTTTCCACGCATGTTCTGACAATTTACAACAGCTATTAAAATTAAATACCCTGTTACATTTTTGACACCTTAGCAGCATTCAACATACAACTCTGTTAAGCATGTTGTTTTGGATTGTTGAATGGTAAGACGGATTGAAGATGCATCAGACAGACCAATAACAATCTACAGCAGAGTAACAGAGATGATAAGGACTTAAAGCGCACACTTATGCAACATACGTGATGCAGAATGCGCTTCTAAAAAGGATTCATAACTCATGAAGGACGTGTCATCGAGCATATGTTCTTCAACAAAAAGTGACCTTCTCTGTGTGATCTATCATTCCTCAAAGTTTGTCGGTGAGGTCCTGTTACACTCTGTATAATATGATATAATATAATATAATATAATATAATATAATATAATATAATATAATATTTGTGTAGTGTAATATAATGTAATAATATATAAGACAAATCAATATAATATAATATAATATATTACAATATATGTGATACATAATATGTAATATATTACATATCTTAATTATATTATTATATATGATATATAATTAAATAATAAAATACGTATTACAGCTCTCTTATTTTTCATAATATTTTCCATTTTAAATATCAGATGGGAAGCTGGCACTAACGAATTGGAAACCGGCACTGCAGAGGAATCTACATATGTATCCATTCCACCAGAAGAAAGATTCACAGCTGATGGAGCAGGCAATTATTGGTGTATACAAATCTGGCTTTCAGGTAGTAGCTCCCTGTAAAGCAGGTTTGAATAATTTCAAGGAAAAATTGTTCCGGGGCCGGAACAATTTTTCCTTGAAATTATTCAATTATTGGTGTGCTTCAACGCCAGCTTGATCCGATCAAAAGAAGTTAAACAAAGCCTTGAAAGAAAATGAGGGGTTAGATAAGTTTCTAAATTACGTATCATCAAATACATTTCCTGAAAAAGGATACAATAATACTTGCAGTAGGCCTACATTATATAGGATCTATATGACTATAAGATATCGGTAGTGTGTTTATGAAAATATATGTTGGCTAGATTGGAGAATGGGGTGATATCATGTGGTCGATGTATGTGAGAAGGTTAGTGGGTTAGTTGAGGTGATATCTCAGTAACATGAGGTCAACGTATGTGAGAAGGTTAGTGGGTTAGTTGAGTGATATCTCAGTGACATGAGGTCGACGTATGTGAGAAGGTTAGTGGGTTATTGAGGTGATATCTCAGTGAGTTTTATTTACTCGTCGTGTTGGTTTACGTCGGCCATGTTGTGACGTCAGTATTCTGACGTCATCGTTTGTCAAACTTGACGAAAATAAAGGGATATCCTATAATAAAAGAATCCCCATTATATATTTACTCTCTCTTCTTGCAAGAGCTAATACACAAATAACATGTACTTGCAATGCTTCTAATTGAGATATTGCATTTAAAAGTTCATAGCGTCATGCGTGAGACGGTGTTTTTTTGCAAATATCGTGATAAAGCGCTCCAAGCGGTTAGCAACTAGAAACAATAGACTGTCCATGGTCGACTTTGGACTGTGTCGTATTTCTATCGAGTGCTAGCTCGTTGCGTATTTCACATTGATGCTTGTGAAATGTTCGTTATTGGTTGTAATGAAAAATATGTTAATGGCTAAAATATAATAATTGGAATAATAATATGGGACAAGGAAAGTTCTGTCACTTAGGCTGCTAAATTTCCAGAGAAATAAAGGTTAGGTCTACTTTTTTTCAGAGGATATATTTTTAATTGTAGCTATTAATTTTGTTATTATTTTTTATGTTATTCAATACGTATAAAAATTAAGTTTGTTTTAATTAAATTTATTGATCACGTTTTATTTTCAATTCTGGTGGGATTATTATTGCTTAGGCCTACTTTTTTTTTTCAAGGATATGTTTTTAATTATAGCTGTTAATTTTGTTGTTATTTTTATTTGTTGCTTTACTAGAGACTTAGAAAAAGTCTGTTACAATAAAATTTATTGATCACGTTTTATTTCCAATTCTGGTGTGATTATTATTGCCTAACCTCATCCCACTTTGTTAACTACGTAAGCCTACACTACAAATACCGGTACACGTAAGTTACTCCATTAATTCATATTTCCATTATTATTGTTGTAAAGGGAAATGCAAATTAATATTTATTGGTTTCATAGTTAATTATCTCTATAATCTTGAATGAGTGAAGCTATTATAGTAAATTTCAGTTCGTTTTGCACAAACAAAAATAATATTAACTTATTTCTTGCAGGTATCTTCGAGTTTATGGTGGAATTTAATATACTTCATTAAAATAATAAATTAACTTTATGCATTTAATATTTCAATAATGGAAGGAAGATGTTAATTTTTCCAAAAGAACACGACAACGAAAGTGTAACATATTTTGTCGTCTGCTAGGAGAGAGATCTGCGATGATGAGGCGATAGTAGCGATCCTAGTGGTGGGCAACTACCCATGTTTGCATTTTTACTACATATTGAGTTCGCGACTGTATATAGTAGACTGTGGCAACTCTTTGCTGTACATAACGTCTTTGTGCTGTACATGGATTCGAGAATTCTATCGATATATACCGATTATCGACAAGGTACAACACCACGATATCGATACAGCATTACATGCCAGTCATTGTAATACGTTGGGTTGACTGTTGTAATTTATTGTTAATAAAGTAGTGGTTATTGTTTCAAATATATAACATAATTTTCTGTAATGGGTACTGTTCGAGTAATCAATGATGACAGCCATTTTCAAGGAGAAATGTCCTCATCCGGGACAAAATTAGTAGTTGTAGATTATACTGCTAGTTGGTGAGTATGTTTCTGGCTGGTGTTTCATCATTTAAATTTGAGGTTAACAGTGTTATTAATTCGATTTGTTGTTTAACTATCTTCGCAATAAGGTGCGGCCCGTGTCAAAGGATTGCTCCTGTGTTTGAACAACTAGCAAGAAAATATCCTCGTGCTATCTTCCTCAAAGTTGATGTTGACAAGTGTCAAGAAACTGCTGCTGGGCAAGGAGTATCTGCTATGCCTACGTTTATATTTTACAGAAATAAAGTAAGGTTAAACATTTAAGTGTTGTCTTTTATTTAGTAATTAAGTACACATTACAGTAACTTACATATTTCATTGTATTTATGTCAAGTGAATAGTGCAATGGATCAAATTCCATATCGACATCCCCGTGCTTTCTTGCATATGTATTTTTAAAAATGAACACTTTATTATCATTTGACTAGTGACGTGTGATGTTTCGTTAGTTTGAGAAACTAGCGCACGGGAAGTTTAGGTGATTATATTGTATTTTTGGTCGCCTTTTACGAAAATATTAACGTGGCTGACTTAAGTGTAGCATCCTTAAAATAAAACTCAGGCTTACAAAATAATCCCATAAATAAAATCGCCTATTCTTCCTGTGCTCTGGTTTAGCCGATGGTGCAGGTGTGGGTCTTTGTGGAATTTGCTCGCGAAAAGTAATGACCCCTAAATTGTAACGGTGAGTTCTGATTTTATATGTAATAATACACTGTCATAGTCACATACGTTTGTGAATTGTTCCAGACGAAAGTAGACCGAGTCCAAGGTGCAGATCCTACATCACTAGAGAATAAAATCCAGCAGTATTATGGCAGTGAGGATTCGGAGGATGGGGAGAGTTCCGTGCAAGGCCACGTGAGTGCATGTGTTAGTGAGTCTTAGTAGTCGCATTCTGCCTACAGTACTCGCGTAACCTATTGTGTTGCTGTTGCAGATGGACTTGACCACCTTCATCTACAAGCAGCAGTGCGAGTGCCTCAATGAGTCGGACGAACACCCGTTAGCTCACTGTTTGACAAGTGGGGGTGGCTATCTTGAGTCAGACTGTGACGAGCAACTAATTATCTCACTGACTTTCACACAGGCTGTGAAAGTGCATTCTCTCAAGATTAGGGGACCCCAAGACAAGGGCCCCCGCACTATAAAGCTCTTCATCAACCAGCCCCGCACATTGGACTTCGACATGGCAGATTCCTATCAGGCGGTCCAGGAACTCGAGTACGTAGCAATTTAAATACAAAACGAGCGAGCACCCTCTATGATCGCGAATTTACTGTTTTATGTTTTCTAAATATAGAATACCTCACTGATGCAATTGAGAATATTAGAATTAAGCCTACTGGCAGGCCAGTTCATGTTAAATAAGTCTGTTTTGGTGTTCCATATCATTTCGGCAATAGAAAGCAAAGTATGAATGTTAGAAACTGTTATTGGTGTACTTGTACGAGAGAAGTACTAAAGGTAGGCATGATTTATTTACCTCCTTGGCTTCTAGTTGAGTTATACATACTGGCATTGACAACAAAAGAAATATTGACGGTGACACCAATTTAGAACCGAAAGTCCAGTAGCTACTTCGTCTTCAGTCTTCTTGCCTAAAGACTCGTACAACCGCATATGGTATCCTGAGTATGCCATGTTTGCAACTGAATGACTCTTGAAATGCATTCCCTCCAGTTGTATGTTGCAGCATTAATATAATATGAATTCATCTGGCGATCCTCAGAGAATTCTCTTGGACCTTAAATACATTTGTACGAATAGCATTGCATTCAATTCAGATATTTTCCACTAAAAGTTTGTCTTCCTTTGATAGCAGTCTTGTACAGAATTACCCGTTATTGGCCCATATTGTCAATTGCAAGGACAGTATAAAATGCCTCTGCTAGGAAAAACAATTAAATAGCTGGGAATTTACGAGATATCAGAGAACTCCATATTGGAGTGACTACTGTCATTAAAAGACAACTATTTAATATAAACGAAGTCGATAAGGGGTGGTCCTCCAGCTTGGACTAACAACCCATTGACACCGTAAAAAACAGCTTGTTACGAATCCATACAATAAGCCTCGGAATGGGACTGATTCTCTGGCACGACCACAGCAAAGGAATAAAGTTATGAGATTTGGTACATGGAATGTAACTAGTCTTTATAGAACAGGAGGGGTAACATTAGTAGCAAAAGAACTAGCTAGATGTAGAATAGACTTCGTGGGAGTACAAGAGGTTAGGTTAGATGAGAATGGAATATCACAAATAGGAGATTACTTGTTGTATTATGGGGAAGGAAACAATAATCACCGATTAGGAACAGGATTCTTTGTTCATAAAAGAATAAAATCAGCAGTAAACCTTTGGGGAGGCCGAGACGTAGATGGGATGATAATATTAAAATGGATTTGAGGGAGGTAGGATATGATGATAGACTGGATTAATTTGTTCAGGATAGGGACCAATGGCGGGCTTATGTGAGGGCGGGAATGAACCTGCGGGTTCCTTAAAAGCCATTTACAAGTAAGTAAGTAAACAGCATTTGTCTATATCTAATAAATTATTGCACACTTATTCACAGGTCAACACCTCCACTACACATTACTATCCCCTGACTTGCACAAAGCAAACCGACTTTCTCTGCAACTTGTTAAGAGTGCCATTTCAAGGAAATAAAGTGAACTGAATGAGATTCGAACCTGCAGGTTCATGGCTTATTACTCTGCAAAGAAATTTTTATAACATGGTTTTTGTTTGACTCATAAATTAAAGTTGACATTGTTACAAAATTTGGTTGTTGCGGCTGCAGACAGAGGCCAAGTTGCACATTCCTGGATTCTGCTAATCTTGTAGTGTTAAATTAATTTTTTAAATTGGAAGCACTGCTAATAAGGGCCGAGTTAACTCATTCGTATTGATGGCTTGTACTGTTGCAGGTTAACTCCTGAGGATCTTGAAGGTACACCTGTAAACCTACGCTATGTTAAGTTCCAGAATGTCCAAAACATCCAATTGTTCGTAAAGGATAACCACAGTGGCAGTGACACAACGCAAATAGACCACCTTGCTGTTATCGGGTCTCCCATCTCGACCACGAACATGGGCGAGTTCAAGCGTGTTGCTGGCAAGAAGGGGGAGAGTCACTAGGGTCAAGTCTTCCAGACTGTGGAACTGGACATCAGAACAGCAGCCTCACTTTATGTTCTGCCTGCTATCTCTAGCAATTCTATGCCTCCATGTTTCATAGATTCTGACTTTAAATTAAATCAAAATGCAATATTATTGAAGTCTGCGGAATCGTGTTTCATATCTGCCCTTTTTTTCCAAGTCGTAAGTTTTCAGTGAATTCTTTGGGCAAGTGACACAACTGTTACTTAGCAAACTCGGAAGATTTGAAGCTTCAACTGTTTGGTCATTTCAGTAGACACAGATTGATGAAATTATTTCTGGCATGAATCGTCAAATAATTCTGTATTCTGAAGTAGTCAATAAAAGAATTTGAGTCAGATAATCCTGTAAATGAGGAAACACATATTTCAGCATGCCAACCGAATGGTGACAATATGCACTCGAGAATTCAGTGGATTTTGTCAGATATTCATAACACAAAATACTGTGTGGAGTTTCATTACAGTCTACAGACATAGCTGACAACAGCCAGATGGATATGTGCGATATAAAACTGCATCTCTTCATTGCGTCATTTATGATACTCGCCCGTTGGATATTAGGATGTGGTACATCACATAAAATGTATTTGCCTCAATGTTTTGACCATGTTCTAATCTAATGTAATTTTGAAAACATTTTCTCGTTTAATATACCATAGTATCTGTTCTTATTCGAAGGACCTATTTTACTGCAATATATTTTAGGAATCTCAAGACCATCAATTTTCAACATTTCCTGGATTGATTACTATCCGTGGACAAACTTCTTCAGAAGCAGCAGTGGGAAATCAAAGAAATAATAAAACTGCATAAAATATTTAAAGTGCACAGTTTGTTTTCCTGCAAACAACGTATAATGAAAGCAATTATTTATCTGTAGATTTCAATACTTCTTGATAAAGCAGACTGAGCCAGGCGACTTTCAAACTTATTTCATCTTTTGTTTACGAAAATAAACTAGACAAATTCCATTTGTAAATTGTTCCTGCAACAAGTGGGTATCTACTGTTTCCTTCTTTAGAAACTAATAAAATATGCAAGCTGTAGCTGCAGAACATCTCTGCCAAGGTAGTAGTAATAGCTACAGAATTTTTAAAATACGACGTGAACCAAGAAATTGAGCAGTTTTAAATATCAACTTTTTCTGCCTAAGCTCTGTTGGCTTCGACTGTAAACATTCTTGTTCTGTTTAGACTATTATGAGATACTGAAGTCGACCTGGTTGGCAAGTTGGTATAGTGCTGGCCTTCTATGCCCAAGGTTGCGGGTTCGATCCCGGGCCAGGTCGATGGCATTTAAGTGTGCTTAAATGCGACAGGCTCATGTCAGTAGATTTACTGGCATGTAAAAGAACTCCTGCGGGACAAAATTCCGGCACATCCGGCGACGCTGATATAACCTCTGCAGTTGCGAGCGTCGTTAAATGAAACATAACATTTAACATTTGAGATACTGAAGTAGCGCAAATTAATAATAGAAGATGAAATATTTTGTATCTATACCTTACAATAGGAAAAATTAACTTTGTATCAAAGAAATATTAAATCCAATTTTCTGCTTCAGGAAGCAATATTTTTTATCGTCAATTTTTTTTCAGTTCTGCCACTTCTTGTAGGAACCAAAATAAAATTGCTGAAACGTTATCAACACTAAAACTTCAAAACTGAATTTTTAGCTAAAGACAGAACATACAATAACAGACAGTTTTATCCTTTTTATCCTCACTTCTCTGCTAGGATTCTTACCTACGTCACGATATTATCCTCCATCATAACCTAGCTTGCTGATAAGGCACCTTAAGGAGGGTTTGAAGATGGCTGGAAGAAGAAGTAAAAGACATGAAATTAAGTAAACTAATTTAAAGTAATCGCTAATTCATTCTAACAATGTATCACTAAAAACACGTGAAGGATCAGAGGATTTAATACCAAATGAATTACACAACCGTGGACCACCTGATATTGTGCTGCAAAACATACAAGTGGTGGGTGAACCACATGTTGGGAACCATTAATTTAATACCTTGCAAAACCAACCATGCAATGCATCTCCCTGGAAGATGCTTCACTTTATGTTATTGGGTCATATTGGCTTGATTTGAAATATTTAGTATTGTAGACCACCTACCCATGGTGCATTGCAAGAAGTTCAGAATTTTTAAATTTATTGTACATATGGTCATTGTTGCGAGAAGATATGTGGCACAGAATAAAATGCTTTTTAGTGGTTCATATTGGTCATGCTTTATTCTTTTGAGTTTCTGACTTTGAATCTATAACAAGCTCATATTTCCTACATGTAACATTCCTTGTACTTTTTTTTCTATTAGCAGATACTCTACTGTTCGTCATTTCCCCATATGAAACCAGTTGTGGAGACCAATTTACTGACAGAATTGTTTTTATTGGAATGCTACAGGGGAACCAGAGTTCCCAGAGAAAAGCTGTATTACCTGGGCCAGAAAATAAATTGGGCTTACTCTGGAAATTGAATTCAGGACCACACGATTATGATTTCAGCACTATAGATTGGATTCCAGTGGTGGCTCTTCCTTTCACTTTCAATTGATGATTTTATTATTTCCCAATGATGAGTTGGTATGTCTCTTAGTTCTTAGGTAGAAAAGGTTGTATGTGTAAAAATAGTAGAATTTTCTCATGGTTAATATATTATAGGAAGGTGTTCAGGTTCAGTAAATCCATGTCTTACCTTAGAAATTAGAAGAAACTATGTCCAAAATCTTCATTTTGAGAGATGGCGAGATGAATGTTCTACTTCGCATACAGCTTTATGACTTACTTCCCTTGAATGCCGAAATACGAATATATAGGCAACTATCCATCCTGCAATTCGGGAATATCGACATCAAAACAAGTATAAAATACTATATGTGATTCAACCATAACCTGAAAATATGGTGCTTACTTTCTTTTGCCTTCTGAAGCAAGATGTGAACTACTTAAACTAAAAGTTACACAAAAGGTCCGGACCTAGTGCTTTCTATTCACAGTCATCTGGACATCCATATCGACATCTTCAACTCTAATTCCAAGTCCTGCCATCTCAATGCCAGCAGTTCGTTACCTTTAGGCACAGACTCTGTGACTGCCATAAGCTGCGGTCTAAATTTTGTATGCAGTTTTAACAGACACAGCATTTGTAGTGGCCCTGTCTCATGACTTGTGGCTGCATCCAACCACTGTTTGTCCTGCAAAAGCAGCCACTCGTGTCTGTCACGCCTACCCACTACCTGACATAATAATTCATTGCATGTTGTCAAACTCATTCAAAAACACTTAAAAAAAATTTATTTCTGTGTCTCTCTCTAGCTCCTCAAAAAGTGTAGCGAAATGTCTGTGTTCTCTGCAAGTTCTCAATATTGGATGTATAAAAAAACTGTGCTGTCTTTGTTATATTAGTATTGCGATCATATGAGTCCATTTTGCTACTGATGTGTGGTTGGAGAAAATGTCTGTGTAAGTGTGGGCCACTGGTAGTCGTGTTTAGCCACAGGTGGCTGAGAATAAGTGGTTTCATTTGCACCCAGCCTTATCTTGTAGAACTTTGCTGTGATCATGTGCAGTGAGGGAAGTGGGGAAAAAACTAGAGGTGGTATGCTATTTCAAAATTTTCCCCTGGCATACCTCGATTTAAAAAAAAGGCACATACGTGATGTATATAATAAATTGTTTCGGTGCAATCAGTAACGTGAATCTTTGAAGCTTACACAACACATAAATTTCTTAATAAAATAATTTCAAGTTATTTCATTTATTTACTAGATTATTTTTCAATGTCCACTGAGGCTTATAATTTAAAATAATAGCCTACTTGAAATACTACCATTGTAAGCATTCCAGGGGTTGACTTATCAAATAAACGTGTCTAAATACACGTTGAATACAATTCCAGAAGGCTGTGTTTTGGATTTACAAAGCAAATAGATAGTACTCTTTGCTGTGAAGTAATGTATAAATGTTTATGGATCATATTTTTTCAGCGATGGTATGTCATTCTTCACTAACAGTATGTTTTCTGGCCATTGAAACCAGTGGCAGTATTCCATATCGTCGCATACCGTCTCACTTCCCTCAGTGATCATGTGACCTTCGATGTTCCCATTGGTCCGAAGTTCCATAAGTGTCTCGTCTGTTCGCAGGATTTCTTGAGAAACAGTATTCCTGTTACAAAGATTCCTATAAAAACTTCTTGATTAAAATACTCTGATTTTTTGTTTTTATGTGTTCTCGTGGACACCTGGGGTACCAGGACAGAAAAGGTAATGTTTGCAGGGTGATCTATTCCAACACTATAACTTCGTGACTAATAACATGATTGAAATAAATGTGGTCTTGTTTCAATCGGGTATATGACTACAATGCGAGCATGACTTTCAGTTGGCGCCATGCATGTGTGAGTCATGGCAGGGGCCCTGCAGCGACTGGCGGACATTTTGGATGTGAGTAAAAATTTGCGGGCAGTACCAGTATATCTCGTGACTTCAATATGCTAGTGTGCTGATTTTGGTCGCAAATAAAAGATCTCGTCCACATCTGTCGATTTAAATGAGGCATTTTCACGTAAAACCCATTGCCATGGCCTTGACACAGCCACATCCATCTTTTTTTTTTTCTCTCTCTGCTGCATTATCTCAGAACCAATGGCTGATTAAATGGCTTTTTAAATTTGAATGTTAGAGAACATCACTCTCATTGCAAGCACTGTGTTAACAGCAGTATAAATTTACTACAAAGAACACTGTAGTTTCTAGAATGTCTTTTGAAGTTTATAAACACATTACACAACAAGAGCTTAAAGAGTAGCCGAGAGGGAATTAGAAGAATACTGCTAATGTTCCTGAGCAAGTTCTCGTTCACATCTAGTTTCAAGCTCCTTAACAATGTAATCTTTAATGAAGCCATAAGATGTTCATTTGTTGTTCTGAAACGATACTCAGTTTTCACCAACTTCATAAGTGAAAATAGTTGTCCACAGGCATAGGCTATTGTTGCCTTAGAAGAAGACCATCACAACTCAAAAATCTCCGTTTTTTTTTTTATTTTTCCATAAATTTTAACTCCCAAAGATGTAAACTTTTATGTGGAAAACCATCACAAATTAAACTCATTTACTTTCTGCAAAAAATAAAATAATTACATGCTAATAATGAAAGCTTTGCCATTAATTCACCTAAAATGATCACCCAATTATTGGGGAAAGACAGTCATAATACAAAACAGCCTTATAAAAGGAATTTATTATTATCATAATACTCACGGAATAAGGTCTAATACAGTACTGGTACATAGTATTTTCATTTCCTACATAAATCCGTTTTCTAGTATTTACTTTTTGGACTGAGATATCAGGGTTTATGTAATACCTAATTTTTAAAATGCTTCTCCTGAAAATTAACACATTTTGAAATGGGATGGTCTTCTTCCATGTTGAACCATACATAGCAAGTATTGGCAATTTACTTTTAGAGTCGTAGGAATTTGTCACGTGGTAAATGTGTTTAGAATTCCCTTGGGTCAATCTTAAATTTCTATCCTTTAGAATTGTATTACATTGGAGTTCAGCAAGTTCCATCTCGAGCTCCAACAGATCCACAGAATAGGGGATAGAAAAAACAGAAATTGTTTTCCAAATTTGCGAAATTCCTGAATCTGTGCTGAAATTTGTCTCTGTTCCTGCTGTTAAGTCAGAACACATTTTGTCGTATACCATAGCAAGACATTCTTTTACGAACTGGCCATCTGAAAACGACTTTCCATGTTTAGCTATATGTTCTACTACTCTGTAACTCGTCTGGATTTCTCTCACTGTCGCCTGAAAATTTGTGTAACATGTTTGTAAACTCGTCTTCACATCATTACGTATATGAGACAAAAAAAAAAAAAAGCAGCAAATTTTCTTATTCACATCTATCTCCTGGTCAGTTAACTAAACGACATTTCATACAAGTTGAGAGGATGCTAAGGTATTTCTTTCCCCTTCTACTGTCCCTGAGTCTGTCTGTAACAGACCAGTAGCTGTTACCTCTTATACCTGCACCCCCCAAGTTGTACACACAAGAAAATAAAATATTAAATAAAGTACATAAATGGACATAAAATACAGTGACACAGATGTTTGACAGTTACATGTTTGAGTATATTTTAGTGTCGTTCTTTTAATATTTTCAACTAATAATTAATTAAATTAAGGAATGTCAGTTTGTATTATGAAGTCAGGGGGAAGCGACACAGTGCAGATTGTCCCATTGTGTATGCTGTAGAGTAGCAACTAGCGGTGAAGAAAACTTTAACTTCTGCTGTTCAGTAGGTTTTTAATGTGCCAATTGATATAAACAGCAATGAAATGAAATACAAACACTTAGTATAGATTTTCGAAATATAGATTACCGGTAAACCTTTTCAATGATAAGGATTTTCACTAAGTTCAAAGTCAATTAGTCGAACGTTAGTAAGATAGACAGTAGCATCTCCCCCTTCACGGATGGTAAAGAGTGTGAGTAGAGGGGAAAGCCTATCAACCAAACTGAAATGGGGATTAGAAGAATTTTGAATGGGTAAATTATTTTGTTTACGGTTTTTTTTCTGTTTCCTTTTTCTTAAACTAATACCAACACAACAAACGTGCTTAAAGCAGGACTCGATCGAACTCACAACCTTTTGGACCAAGCGGTAAGACATTTCGTGCCTCTACCACTTGTGCAACCCAGGTCAGCTTATTCAGGATAATATATTACAAAACTTTGATTTTACTTTGCAAGATCACAAAGAAGCATTTTTACTTTAAATTTCCCATTCATATATCAAGTTTGTCCACACCTGTGGAGTAACAGCGCGTCTGGCTGTGAAATCAGGTGGCCAGGGTTCGATTCCCAGTCGGGGCAAGTTACCTGGTTGATGTTTTTTCCAGGGTTTTCCCTCAACCCAGTATGAGCAAATGCTGGGTAACTATCGGTGCTGGACCCCGGACTCATTTCACCGGCATTATCACTTTCATCTCATTCAGACGCTAAATAACAAGATGTTGATAAAGCATCGTAAAATAACCTACTAAAAATAAAAATAAATATATATATATATATATATATATATCATGTTCAGCATGTCGCAAAGCAATTACTACTTGATTGCCCATTGTGTTTTTTAAACCCTCTTTTTATGTTACCAATCCTGATTGACTTAGTAACCTGTTAATGAATGTTAATGTTTGTGCAGAAAGGAGAAGCATCAGGAGTCTAATGAAACTGCTTTGTACAAGTGTTAATTCCGTTTATTGCTTGTCAGATATTTCATATTTGTGTACTCTGGTCATAACTTATAAAATTGCAACGATTTCATAGTTCAGACGTATGAATTAAGAATCCATTCTGTTGACAGATGTCTTGACGAATACTAGTCTAGTAACAAAATTACTTAAACTGGAAAAACATCAATCAAGATACATAGTAAAACTCACACAAGTGTCATAAAATAAAAAGTTACAAAATAGCGAATATCAAAGAACTGCCATGCTAAAGAATTTCTTATAAAAAAGTTCATGATATCTGATGTTGCCCAATAAACAGATATAGTGTCACATAGCGTTTAACTTCATTTTTGCTATGTCTGATTCATGACAAAAATACAGTTTTTACATTTTGTATGTTTTTTAATATATACTGTTTTCACAAAGTTTCTCTGCAATTTTGTGGTTCCAAATCAGGTTTGAGATTTTAACATAGTACATCTCAACATAGATACTATCAATAGAAAAGAGGAGGTATGTTCAACCCTTGCTCTGTTCTGAGATGCATGTAAATATGGATAATCACAATTGCATTTATGATACGAGTCTCTTATAAACTTCAGTAATTGGTAACTAATAAAAAATATCTGATCTTGATGCAGCCACACAATAAGTCCAGTGAACAATGAGATGCTGGGATTGATCTTTGCCAGTCCAACTTCCTGGCAGTTTCTCTGTACAGACCCAGAAACAAAATTTGAGCCACCTGAAGTTTCCGAGTTCTAGTTAATAACATATTGTACATGCTCAGTAACCACTAGCACTGAGCATAAGTAGTATGTTATAACTGAAACTTATAAAATTCAGGTAGCCCAAATTTTGTTTCTGGGTCTGTACACTTACTATATATCGGTTAACTTCCTTGGTCTCTTCATTTATCAAACCATTGAACGTCTCCATATGGGGTTATGCCAAGCCTGTTATTTACCAATCACCAATTATTAATAGTGATGATCTAAAGATTCGTATGTTGGAAATGATCATGAATATTCAAGAGGGTTTTACAGTAAAGACACACTTGTCTAACTCCTTGTAATAAAACATGCCTCTCTCAAACCCAGAAAAACTTTGTGAGCTGATAGTATTTCAAATGGAACGTCAAACAAAAGTTTCAATTTCATGCAATTGACTTCAAACAATATAAGCTATACCTAATCATTACAAAAGAAAGATAACAAAATTAGGTTCTACACATTCTGAATATTATTATGGTACACTAGATTAATGATAGACAATTCTAGAACATGTAGACTAAAGTATAATTACGTCATAACATTTCAATCATATATTAGTCACGATATCAATGACAGTCAAAATTAATGCAGCACCTTGAGTTATGTACTGGTGAGGCAATGTATCCTTAGAAAACTCATGCACACGATGGCATTCTATGATGGAAATCCTGAATAAGTCACTTCGTTTATAAGAAGAAACTACATTGCACACTACACTCGAAAATCATCTATTGATCAGCATCATGTTTCTCATGTTAAAGTGTCAGGATTGTTTAAATAACTCCACTCTTTTTGATGCTATAAAAACTATTTTCAGAACACAGGAAGGGTGATAGTAGGAAGAAGAATAAAATGCATAAGATTTGCTGATGATATGGTGGTGTTAGCAGAAGAGAAGATGATACTAAATGACAGCTGTGAGAAGTATGGGATAAAGATAAATGCAAACAAGACAAAGACCATTGTTATATAAAGAAAGTTAAAGAAGGTAAACTTGCAAATTCGAAATGAGGCAGTAGAGCAAGTGGACAGCTTCAGATACTTGGGGTATGCTATAAGCAGTAACATGAGCTGGAAGCAAGTCAAAAGAAGGATAGCAATGGCAAAGGAAGCTTTTAATAGAAAAGGAACATCTTCTGCGGAGCCCTGAAAAAAGAATTGAGGAAGAGACTAGAGAAGTGCTTTGTCTAAAGTGTGGCATTGTATGGGAGCAGAAACATGGACAGTATGGCAAAGCAAAAAACGACTAGAAGCATTTGAAATGTGGATATGCAGAAGAATGGAGCGTGTGAAATGGACAGACAAAATAAGAAAAGAAACTGTAATAGAAAGAGTAATTGAGGAAAGAATTATACTGAAAGTGATCAGGAAGAGAAAATGAGATTGGCTAGACACTAGTTAAGAAGAAACTACCTACTGAAGAATGCAATGGAAGGAATGGTGAATGGAGGAAAAGTGTGGAGCAGAAGAAGATATCAGATGATACACGACATTAAGATATTATGGATCATATGTGGAGACTAAGAGCAAGGCATAAAATAGGAAAGATTTGAGAATGCTGGGTTTGAAGTGAAAGATCTCCCCTTGGGCAAAAAACACTGAATGAATGAATGAATGAATACTGATATAGTATTCAAAATACGTGAGCTGTAAATGAGATAATGACAACATTATCAGGAATGGAACCATGGCGTTAGTTGGTACCAATGTCGAGTGCCGGAAGCAGTCAGTACGGCGAGAGGTGATGTTGCTATGCATCATTGAAGCTAAGAGCATTGCTTGTACCGCCCTAAAGAATGTTTACAGAACTTGAACAGCGATCATGGATAAAAATTGGTCGCCAGGTCGCCCATCCATTCGTGATGAGCAGGTGGAGTTAGTGCGAGATCTCCTTTCCATTCACCATCGATGGACTGTCCAAGAATTATTCGCAGAAGTCATGTAACAGTGTCATACATCCTGAAGAAGCTATTCAAGTTTTGTGAACATGCTTTAGAGTGGTACAAAATATACTCCTAGCATCAACCTAGCAACAAGAACTCTCACTGTACTGCTGCTTCTGGCATTCCACACATCTACGTTGGCTCCATCACAGCTCACTGCCTTCTAGCACATGCACATGTTCATTGTCTCCTCCCGATAAATGTTATCACTACTTTATTTGCAGCCTTCGTAAATGCCATTAGAGAGGTATAGGTTGGTTTTTTTCATTACTGTTCATGAATAAGGAATTCACGATGTTTCGAAGATTTGTTGTGTCTTCAGGTGAAAAAATAAGAGTGATAAGGATATCCTACTTGTAATCTTTACAACTGCTGACCATCCTAATGAGCAGAATATCTTTCTTACCACATTTTTATCCTGGAGACGAAAGACAAAGATTGCTTATTCGTCAATAGCAATAGTAAAAGTCCAATCTATAAATCTTCTAAACATTGCACCATTTTTTCCTCTTTTAGATCAAAATAAATTCCTGTTAATTGATCTGGTATCTCTTCCAAAGTATTGTATGTCATATTGAGAATGTATAGTCTCTTAACAGAGATATCTCAAAGAAATTTAATAGAGAAACTCAGAAAAGTTTTGAAGCAAATAAAAAATAACCATCATAGAATCCATGTACGAAAGTAAAATAATCAGAAAGTGACACTTAAAAAAAGTAATTTCTAAATTGTCTTCACTATATATACATGTTCATAGTAAAAATATCTGAAGCCCATATCAATGAGAGCTTATACTGGATTATCTAGGAATGACTCCCACCTCAACTATAATATAATTTCATCATGACAGAGTCATGTCGAACAGCTGAATTGTATAGGAAATTGTCAGAATTTTATGACGTGTTTGTGTTAAACCTATACTGGTACTGGTACCGTAATAGTTTGTGTTAGGAAATAGATGTAAATATTTCTACTTATATACATTTTCCCTGATATGTATACATTTTCAAAACTGAAAATATAAGTTAAAATTTCTTTGTAGAATAATTATAAATATACAGGAAATTGTGTTACATAGCATGTAAGCACTGGTATAACACATTCAGTGTGTTCAGAATTTCTGTAATCATACACACAGCAGTGGATATTATAACTTTCTGAATTTGCTACATATTATGTTACTTTCAATTCTCACAGAATGCAGTGGATGTGCTATAAATTTCATACCATGAATAAAACTTGATCCATGGTTGCCCTGAATTTCTATAGTAGGGAGTCACTCTGAATTTCTGTATTTGAGAATCAACGTTTTTTTGTATGTTACTCGAAAGAAAATATTATGATTCAATTTTTCCTCTTCCTTTTTAACTAGCAATTATGCTGGAACCTAGTCAGTGCTAGCTTTGGAGGAGATTTGCTGACAGGTGTCTTGATGTTGCGTAACATACCATTTGCCTGTCGGCGTGTAGATTTGAGAGCAATGGTGGCAGATTTCACATTCCCTTCCAGCATGCGAATGCGTGGACAATAAGAGCGAGTATGTGCAAAGTCGCCGGTGGCATTGCATGACTCACAACGGTAAGCACGTAGTATGGGGCACTGCACTACCTTTGTTTCTGGATTATACAGGTTGTGGCTAGTAACCATGGCCTCTGTTTCTCCATTCTTTGCGCAGAAAGAGCATCTCTGTTGTCCTCCTCCTGTAAGAGTATTTACTACTGTCAGGTGTCATTTTAATAATGTTTAAATATAAGAAGTTACGACAGAAAAATTATAATATTTACTATGAACAACATAGAAGGAGAAGTTACATATTGTTGTTAAAACTTCGACTAAAACATATCCCAACAAATCAACACCATCATCTATTTCATCAGCATTAGTTAAAAAAAAAAAAATCACACTATAGATGTTCTGAACAAAATAAAGGATTTTTCTATAGCTCGCAACTCTGAAACTTCCAAGTTGCATTTGTCTACGTTCTACAATGCGGGAATCTGTGACAGGTTAGGTTAAGTTAGTTTAGACTTTCTGCATGCCTTGCATATACTAAATGAAGTGAAATGTGCGTTTCGCGTTCATTTTGAAATATTCTACCTCTTTATTTCATGTGTTAAATAATCGTTTTTAGTTTACCTACACCAATCAATTCTTTCCTATTTTTAGCCATTTTCTAATGTTTTCAACGTTCTATACGAATTCTTCACATTCAAAACTACCTTCCCTCTGAAAATTAGACCGTTTCTCTATTTTTTTTGTCGAAAAAAACCTTGAATGTCGCATGCTATAGTGTCTACTATTTTCGTCACAGAAACCTTGAGTGTTGCATCCTACAGAAAATCCAAATAAAGTTTCATTATTAGACCGAGGATTTATATGTACTAAAATTTTAAAATGAGCTGACTATGAACTCTTTAATACACTTTTAATGAGAGATTCATATAACTTCTATCTAGATATACTTTTATTTTCAAAAATGTCTGATAAATATCAAATAATTTCACTTGCGTTAATCCAACTACTTTCTCCGTTGTTTAAATGGCAATGGGTTTCTTTTCATCAGTGCTTTCTTTTCTGAAGGAACGCCTTTTTTAATTAATTTAATCTGAAAATTAACATTCAACATCACAGGATGTAACTGGGGAAAACTTAAAAATATCCCCACTAATAGTTCATCTGCCTCTTCAACACAGATGCCACTTTCTGCCAATGACTTAGTACGTTTGAGCAATAAGTTTATCATTGCAATCAAAATTGTTAATGACTTCGAGAGCATTTGCAGACTATCCATGCTGACACCTGTTCCTTTTTAAACTTCTTCAATGTCGCCATCCTCTGTTACATATAGCAGAATTGAAGATAACTGTAATTTCATGCTATGTCAAAGCTCTCATCCAGAATTAAAGCTACGAACGATGCTTTACAGTCCTCTTTCCTAATTTTATTATCCATGACTTCGCCCACTAAAAATATCAAGTCACTCTGAAATTTCTGAATTGAAGGTGAAATGAAACGAAACATAGTGCAGTATTCTAATTAAGTTTTCAGTAAACTGTAGTGCCTTGCAATCTCATTAAAAAAAATTGCCTTTATTTTCTTTAAGGATTTACTCTCGTCATGCTCTCTAATGCAAGACCTAATTTTCCAAGACCCTTATACAATAGTCAAGAATTGTTCTTTTCTGTTGAACAAGTTCGCTTTGCTTTTCAATATAAAGTCTATACTAATCACTTAATTCAATACTTAGGATTTTGCCAAAGAAATACAGTTGTTTTTCCTCACTTGTTGTGACTTGCAGAGTCTTTGTGTCGTTTCCTGGATCTGTAAATATTATTTAAATCACTATAATCTGTATCATTCCACACAGATTTTTCACGAGAAAATAATAAACAAAGGCCTAAAAAAGTTTACTCATCCCTACACATCTACAGCCAGTTTTATCATCATTAACAACACAGAAGTTCCCGGTTCGGCAATCTTACCTGCAGATGTTATTCTTAAATCACAGAGGCTAGGCTATTCTATCGTTTGAAAGTTGTGGCAAAATTGTACAGAATATTGTAGGTTAACTTAAAAAGCACTGTAAATAAAGTACAGCTCTCACAAATATTTTTTGAGAGTATTACGAAATATGTCATGCAGCAGATTTATAAAACACAGAAAAATTGAATGCGGAACGTAAATCACATCCCTCGCACGTGGTATAAGTGACTTTCTTTCACTTGGCAGTTGCCTGTTTTCATATAGCTCAACTGATGCGAGGGACACCATCACATCTTGCCACGCAGGTGCAGCACGGTTATGTGTAATCTACATCTCTGCACAGTGACATTCTTCCACTTAGCAGTTGAACATTGCCTCGCTCTGACATATTCCTACTGATGCGACATACACAGTCACATTTCTTGGGAGTAAGAACTCGCCTTAATTGGCAGGGGCGCGCGCCTTTGTCTCTTCGTGTAATGTATTTCCATTGCTGTAGCAGCGAGATTTAAAATTTGAAAGTAATCTTCAAATAATAATTATTATGTGTAACAAGTATAACATGATACACACAAAATAAAGTACCGGTAAATAACGATAAATATATTTTTTGTTCAGAAAAATTCAGGGGATGTGACACATCACCCTCATCAATGCACACTACGCTCCTGGTTTTTATGAAGGAAATCTTAAAACTTAAACATGATTCAATGTGTGCATACCCGTGACGTTATTTCGCAATACTTAAAGCTAGTCAGTGGCAAAAATAGTTGCTCTTACCACTTGATCCATCAAGAAGTGGAACATTTGGCTTCCCTACATCACTGCTAAAAGGGAGAGATTTCTTTTCATTTTGGACCAAGAAGGAAGCCGTCTGCAGCTGGACGGACATGAACGTAGACTTCTGGACCACCCTGTAACATAGAGTGGAAGACTGTGAAGCATGGCATTGAGCTCCCATATTAATTCAATCCATGACTGATTTCTTGAGATTTGTAGTGAATGAAGCAGCTATGGATTTGGTTTCCCAGTCTAATGTGACATTCTAACATCTATCTAGCTTCTATTATGAGAAAAAATATGAAACAATGGCCATTTATTGGAAAGACATTGTAACTAACGACAAAATATTCTAACTAGTTCCTAGTTTTAAATGTTTAGGATTTAGAATTTCAATTTTTAAAAATTACAAGCACTATAGAGAATATTTAGCGGAATATAAATTACTAAATGACAGTAATACCAATATTTTGAAAATTAACGAGTAGGCAACTGAAGACTATATAGTACAAAATAAAAACCTGCTTTAATGTATCATGGCGTCCAGGAAAATCATTTAGCTACAGACTATGGAAAGTTCTGGATTGAATCCCAAGTAATTGAGAGATTTTTCTCATTGCCAAACTTTCAGAATGGCCCCTGAGACCTACTCAGCCTCTTGTCCAGCTGACTGCCAGATCTTTTCCGAAGATAAATTGATCATACTGTTCTCCAACCAGGAGATCAACCGTGTAAGGAATGTGCTTACTATTGCATCATCTATTGGAGCGAAGTAGATAGATAATATTACCGTTATAACGTCAGCTTAAAAAACATGCGCTCTCCTGCATATGTTATTTTCTGTATGAAGGGATTAAAAGACCAGGAGATTAACAGTGATATAATTTTGTAACTAGGGTAGTATAAATATGTGTGTATCAATGTTATCATTTGTGCTGTGAGAGCTAGCCAATAGAGATACGAGTACCCATGTGTGTGATCTTATGGCATCTTATGACATCAACATTCATTCACAGCATTACCCCACTTCGTCTCATTCCCCAGAGACTTTCTCGTGGTTGGAGTACAGTATCTTATTATGGAGAAGAGATCATAAGCATTACAGTCTTAGAAAGAATGGAGTTCTGTGTTATGTCCCCCATACACCTTCATAGTGTCATAGTGACGAATTGTGGTCCCTCGGAAAGGGGACTGAGAATAAAACCGAACTTCTATAAAATATTAAGAATTAGAATTAGAAATGAAAATAAGTTGTTCTACCATATGTTTCCTTGCACCCCAAAATCTTTTAGGGATGGTATCTGTGCATCTGATGATATAGTCCAAATTCATTAGGAGCCTACTTCATTTGAATTGCACAGACTCCAGTTTGATGTGTTGTAAATTTCTATCCTTGAAGGTGGCCTGCTAAGTAGTCACGGCCTGTTCATAGTCTGAACATTGCAACTGTAGATCTTCATGGTTCCTGGGGTATTGTTGTTTAGTCAACTGTCTGAAGACAGGTCTGAACGTCACAAGTGATACCAAGAAGGCACCACTTATGAGGCAACTAGGCCAGGAGATAATGTGTTAGGGTGGCCAGTTTCTTTCCCCTTGGGATTATTCTTAGCGATATCTTCATTATGTCACTTCTGAATGAATCGAAAATTTGCTTTGAAGTGAATTATTTTACATAACTTTGGTTATAATTATGTAGAATTTTGATATCCTTTTTGCCAAGAAATAGAAATATTTCCGGAACAGTAACACCCAGAATTGTCGCACAGAATGCAATGAATATCATATTAAACTTGTATATTTTCCGAAACTAAGTACAGATTGCACTAGGCATTGAGATGTAGGACACCCCAGAAAGAAATAATGGAGAATGCAATTTTCTGTAACCTTAGAGTTGGGTCTGACAGTGTAATTCTATAGACATCGGGCAGAGAAAGAAGAAAAGCAAATTAGTTAATATATCAGATATAGTAGGCCTACTTAATTAAATTAGGCCCCATAGTATTATGAATGAAATGATACCTCTCATTTTTCACTCACCTCTCAGGCTCCTGCAACAGAATGTGATGAGAGACATGGCATTCCAGTGATTCACTCCGTTTGTCTTTATCTGAAATAATAGGAAATTGAATTAAAGTAAACTTACACAACATTCATAACTGTCGTCGTCGACAATACTTAAAGAATAGTTTATGAGGAGATCAATATTTTAGCTTCATAGGCCTATCAGGATTTCTCCTAAGCTTGCTCTTTTTCTATAGGCATAATACTCTTCTCTGCTAAGAAAGTCATTGCTGTTATTATTATTATTATTATTATTATTATTATTATTATTATTATTATTATTATTATCATCATCATCATCATCATCATCATCATCATCATCATCATCCGTTTTACAAGTTATATGAAACTCTTCGCTCCTTAGTTCACTTAAGTCTGTCTGGGTGGCGCAGTCGGTACAGTGCTGACCTTCTGTGTCCAAGGTTGCGGGTTCGATCCCGGCCCAAATCGATGGCATTTAAGTGTGCTTAAATGCGACAGGCTCATGTCAGTAGAATTACTAGCAGTTGCGAGCGTCGTTAAATAAAACATAAAGTTCACTTAAGGTTCACAGTTTCTCACCAGTCTTTGACTGACTATAGGTCCTTCCGTCCACGGAGCCGCTTAACTGTGATCGAACTGGTTAATTACTGAAGTTTCAAACTGATTAGTAAAACTGTAAAGTAAGTTATGTTTTATTTCTGATAATTTATTGACAACTTATACTGGTTTATGTCGATTTGATTTTTTTCTGTATGAATTATTGTAATGGGAGAAATACTTACGTTTTTTTTTTTTTTTTTTTCCAAGCGAGCAGCTGTTCCGTAAGTTGTCAATAAATTATCAAAAAAGGTTAGTGGAAACTGACTTATGTCACTTTTCCCAAGCACTGCAGATTTAACGACGCTCGCAACTACCGAGGTTATATCAGCGTCGCTAGTGTTCCAGAATTTTGTCCCACAGGAGTTCTTTTACATGCCAGTAAATCTACTGACATGAGCCTATCGCATTTAAGCACACTTAAATGCCATCGACTTGGGCCGGGATCGAACCCGCAACCTCGGCCACAGAAGGCAGACCAAACTGATTAGTAACTCGTGATTCGCACACGACACTATGCAAGAAACCCATATTTTGTTACTGGTACTCCCCAGGTGCATAACTTCATGACAATGGATTGGTATAGCGCTAGCCTTCTATGCTTAAGGTTGCAGGTTCGATTCCGGCCGATGTCGATGGCGTTTAAGTATGTTTAAATGCGACAGACTCATGTCAGTAGATGTACTGGCGTGTAAAAGAACTCCTGCGGGACAAAATTCTGGCACACCGGCGACGCTGATATAACCTCTGTAGTTGCGAGCGTCTTTAAATAAACCGTATTTCACCTATTTCATTTCATGGTAATGGAATCTCTCTGTAACATATTATATTATGCAATGTGAAACAGAAATATTATAATATAAATGTGAGAAATATTATTCAATTAACCAATTCTCAACATACCAGTCTCTGTTAATTATTTATATGCAATAAAAGTATAGAATATGATCTAGAGCTTTGTTACACAAGCATGCATACTTCCTAACTTTAATTCACAATAATCATGTACCCGTTTATTCAACTGAAAATACGCAGAAAACACAAGTTGTGAAGATGATTGTTGCAATCTAAATGCGAGTTTGCCAGCACCACCGTTCTACATTTGGCGTGAAAGAAACCTGTCCCATGGTCTACAAAAAAAAATGTTTGCCGAGATTGAGAATCAAACACTCCGCGACGCAGCGAAGATAGCGATCATCGCGTGCGTACGCAGCCCTATGTGACCAGTTCAACAAATATAGCTATATTTTGCGAGCATGGCTCTCTGTGTGGCCTCAGCATAATGAGGCATTCCACATCAAATCGAAGAGGCTTTGTCTTTGATGTTTCGAACATTTTTGTGTGTATTTACGGAGTTAAAAAAGGAACCCCATATATTTTTATTTTGGCCAATGTTTTTAAATATAAATCTAAATTGAAAAAATGATAGAGATAAACGCTTGTAACTTTGGTTCTATGTGTCGCAAAAAACTCACCTTGCTTTCAATTGAAAGCTTGAGAATTGCAGTTTTATTTCACATCATTAATATCGTTGTTTGAAGTAATTTATTATAAATACAACACTAATACATTTTTAAATTTGAATTTTCAACTCGTTTGCGAGAACAAAAAAAAAAATAAAAAACAATCAATTTATTCCCGTTTAATTTTCTCAGTGTGTGTGTGTGTGTATGTGTGATTTGAATATGAATATGTGGAAACTGAATAACAATTCTGTTGGGGAACACTTTCTTGCGTAAAATTACACTAATCCTCATTCCATACATGAAGACTCTGCATATGAGGAAAATGAGGCATGGGTGGACACGTGTGGAATAATGATAGACGACGTGATATAACAGTTAATTATTTTAAACTAACAACCTAACATAAAAAACATCGAATGCATGCAAGATTTTTACAAGAATGTACTTAGAGTATTAAGTGTCCACGTCAGGTAAGGGTTTGTCCTTATGACCCTATCATATTTTAGGCCTGAATTACCGATAACTGGCTAGCCTTTAGCACTTAACTGTCCCAGGACTTTAACACGCAATTTAACATTGCACAGCACCGACAAAATACGCGTATTATAGTAGGCCTACAGCACAAGCAGTAACAGAAACTAATTGACCGACCATCGTTTCCACATCTCTGGTTAGTGTTGTGAGTGGTGACGCACCATTACACGACCTCCTTGCTACAGTACTTTAAGCATCACACCTCATTGCAAAGGTTCGCTATGGAACCCTCCTACAGAACGCATTTCGTGACAATCTTAAATTAGTTTTCCAGCTGCTTCGATATCTTATTGCCTTCGCGTGTTTAGAAAAGCAGCAAGTTTGCCATTAATATTTTGCAAATGTGTAACAAATGTGCTTCCAAAAAGGGCCTTATTTAACAACTTGCAAGATCTTTATGAAGAAAACATTATTGAGAAAATTACCTACAAGCAATGGATGGCAATTGATAGAACAAATTTAGAAATTATAGTCACGAGATGAGGATTTTTTGTTTACAAAAGCTGTCCACAAAATCAGAATTCCTTGCGCCCCATGCATTTATTTCACAGCTGCAAACAAATTTCTCAGAGAACGAAAACGTACAGGAAGAAGAATGCCTAGTCATATGTGATTTTTCGGAAAATTATGCCTTTGTCATTCAAGATTCTGTACAGGGTGTTCACTGGAATAATGATCAGGCCACGGTGCATTCATTTGTAATATATTTCACGCAAGAATGTGAAGTGGGACATTGTAATATCTGAGCGCCTTAAACATGAAACCAATGCAGTGCATCTTTTTCGATGTTTTAATCACGTTTCTAAAGGAGAAAGTAGGGACTTTTAATATAATTATTTATTTTTTTGACGGCGCCAGTGCGGATTATCCGCAAAGTGACATTTTTTTTAACATCGCACGATAAAGGTCCTAGTGATGGCATTGGCGGCAACAGGAAAAGGCTTGCTACAAGGGCGAGTCTTCAGACACTTGAACATCCCATCACAACACCCAAGAAATTGTTCAATGGGTTGTAAGAAATATTAGTGACACTTCCTTCGAATTCCTCAGCAACGAGGATTATCAAAAAAAAAAAAAAGTATGAGAAAACTAAAACACTAGTAAAAAAGCAGTAATAAAACAATACTCTGTCTCACATGAAGAGAAAATAGTGTTACTTTGAACTTATTCTGTACCGTTTATTTTTCTGTAAATAACATTAGTTTAATGCAAGAGACGTGTGCTAATGCAATCTCTTGTGATTGATGTTCACCTAAACACGCACGCGGCGCAGCGGCTGCGCAACGTCTTGTTCGGTAATTGACTTACAATTAATTTCATATGAACTTCATAGAGTTCCATCCTGAAATTTTGTACGCATACTGAAAATTAATTGAAGAATATAACTATATTTTTTTACATTGTTTTAGAACAGCGAAATTCCTTGAATTTAAAATTTTAAAATATAATTATAGTTTACGAACTGCTACATTTTATCTATTCCAACGCATATGTGTCGAAAGCGTGTTTAATTAGATTTAAAACGAGCCTAAATCGATGCTCCTACTACAATTAGAATATGATACATTAAAGTTTATATGAAATAATGTGCAAGCTTTTATGGAAATTTATACGGGTATTTTGTAACTATTAAATTAAAGAAGTTTGGGGGCAATAAGAACAACTGTGTGTGTGATTTTACTCATAGTTTGTTGTTTAGTCAACTGTCGGAAGACAGGTCTGAATCTCACAAGTGATACTAAGAGAGCACCACTTATGAGACAACTAGGTCAGGAGATAATGGGGTAGGGTGGCCAGTTCCTTTCCTCTTCCATTGCATACATCGCCTACTTAGGGACCGGATTTGTAGGTTTTTACCTATTTTTTTCTTGCTTCTGAACTCCTAATTTCTTCAATACTTTTCCGAATCATGATCGTAGGAGTCGTATATGTGAATTCTGTTGAACCCAAAAAAACCTAAACTGGACCTTAGTACCTAAAAAAACATAAATCATTGTTTATAAGCGTTATCCTGTATTTACTGCGTTATATATTGATTTTTTTTTATTTTAAGAGAAATATCAATATATTTCGAATGAGAGAGGAAAGAACACTCTCGACGTGGAGGAGGCTGCCTCAATCCCTAAGGCAAAATCTGTACTTAGCAGTGACAACATCTATGGCTCCCTTGCTTTCCTCAAGGCACATTTCGGTGACCTTCCAAAATACATCGAGTACTTGGGATCTTAGCCGCTACAACTGAAAGATGCAATTGGTGTCATTGTTGACTCACTTCTACAGTACAAACAAATACCAGGACCCGTGGTCGAAGCAGTCACATTAAAACTGAAGGAAGTATTGCAGAGATAATTTGCTTAGTGGTATAAAAATATAAAATGCTGTGTATTACACTTCCTTGTTCAATTTAATGTAATGTAGCAATTGCCAGGTGGTTCTCAGTACTTTTATTGACATTATTGCAGTTCAATTTTTCTCTGTTAAGTTGCCTGAAACAAAGCCGAGAACTCGCCGCTCAACAATGACTGAGTTATTCACATTACTTTAACAAATACCTGATTACAATATTTGTCATTATTGAGATATATTAACTTTTACCAGTTTCAGTATCATAATACTCTGCATACCCGTGCAAGTTGTTCACAGTGAGTAGTTCATTTCATTGCTAGACCTACTACGGGATCTAGTAAAGAAGATGATAATCGGCCCGCAACATCAAAAAAGAAATCGATGCAACGTGGAGACGCTGCGAAATATGAAAGTCAAAAGCATTAAGTGTAGAATTTATTGGAAAAATGAAAGTGACTTCAAGGCCCGTTGTAAGCTGTGCAATTATTCGATGAGAACAGACATTTGTTTATATGCAAGCACATGAAATCAAACACTCAGTCATATCATCAATATTATTTTTTAGTCAACTGTCCGAAGACAGGTCTGAACCCCAGTGACACCAATAAGAAATCACTCTTGAGGCAACTAGGCCAGGAGACAATGGAGTAGGATGGCCAGTTCCTTTTCCCCTCCTCTCCGATTTGCTACATATTACACTAATCAGACATCAGATGCATACAAACAATTGCTCTTCCTCTGATACATACCGTCAAGTGAGATGTAATGCCTGATAATAGATGTACACTGACATTGAAGTCTACACCTGTGGAGTAACGGTTAGCGCGTCTGGCCGCGAAACCAGGTGGCCCGGGTTCGATTCCCGGTTGGGGCAAGTTACCTGGTTGAGGTTTTTCCGGGGTTTTCCCTCAACCCAAATATGAGCAAATGCTGGGTAACTTTAGGTGCTGGACCCCGGACTCATTTCATCGGCATTATCACCTTCATCTCATTCAGACGCTAAATAACCTCAGATGTTGATAAAGCGTCGTAAAATAACCTACTACTGACATTCAAAGGTATCTGAACCTACTAATCGATAGTGGTGATAATTTGTTGGTGTAAGTGTGGAATCTTTAGTTTTTAATTCTATGAATAGATGGCGAAGATAATCGCTGTTGTCAATTGTACATAAATATACCCGCATTATAGAATTCAATTTTTCATCCCACTCTACTGATTGTATAACAACATTGGGTTGAGCTGGAAACAGCTGATATTGTCAATGATGAAAATAATTTATGCTTAATCTTTTTTATTTTCAATTCAATTCAAATTTATTCACAATTTACATTTGAAATGATACATATGAATATATACCCGAAATGAGCATATGCTCGTGCTCACATAATCGTATCTCCTGATACTTTTTAACCCCCCCCCCCCAAACTAATTCCACTCTTTCAAAAATGTGTAAATTTTTTATATCTTTAGTTCTGACTTATCCCGTGGCTGGAAAGTTCCATATACGGGAATAGGCCTACGTTCACTTCAAAACATTTAATTTTATCAGGAAATTATAGACTGTTATAAAATAATAGCTATGGTACTCTTGTATCTGTTGTTCATAATAATTACATTAATGACATCATAAACTTCCCCCCTCCCATAATAGGTGAAACATTGTCGCACACAGTAAATGTCTGTTCTTATTTACTTTTATTTTTACCGTACCATAAAATACCATAATTTAGAAGTATTAGTACCATAATGAGTAGCTGACAGGTTGGCATCACTGTACATGACTTAGTAGGCTCACAGTCTAGTATATACAGTCGCGAAGCTCAATACGTAGTAAATATGCAAACATTAGGTAGTTGCTCACCACTGGGATCGCTAATATCGCCTCATTACAGGCAATGCAAAATAGTACCGTCACAGTCTATTGTTTCTAGCACCCTCAAAACTCAAGCTTCGTGACTGTATATAGTAGACTGTGGTAGGCTCGTGTGTTGAAGAAAAAAAATCCAGGTTTTTAGAGATGGATTCTCCTGTGCGTTTCGTTGAAGTGCGGATAAGGAGTAGTGCTGCATTAGATTTAAGAAATACTACATTAGATTATTTTTGAACTTATTAAAATTTTAACAATATTGTTAGAAAATTTTAAGTATCAAAATACGTTCAATAGTATCAAGCATTACGTCATTCAACTAGAACCTTTTTTTTATATTGAATTTATGACACAGTAGTCTTTTAAGTAGGCAGTAGTGTCGTTAAGCCGGAAGTGAAGTGAAGTGAAGTGAAGTGAAGGTTTTAGAGATGTTCGTACAACCGCAGGGATTGGCAGCAGCGTCAGTAAATAATCCCGAAGTGAAGTGATGTTCGTCTGAACAGAGTCATAGCTGTAAAAGTGAGGATTTTTGTGAAAGTGAAAAACAGTTTCATAAAAATTTATGAACAATGTACTGCAGCGAATTGGGGACACTTTGAGCAACGAACGTGAGCTAGGTGAGTACAAATTCTGCAACTCTTGTATGTGTAGTGTCAGTGCCTACGATACGAGCGCATACCTCGCGGTAACCAAGCCATAGCTCGGCGGGGACTGGCACCGCGTATCTCCGACCACGATAAATGCTCCTCACTGTAGTTCATTTCATATTTATAGAAGTGGAAATTTTAGTATTTTTGTAGTATCAAACTCATCTGTAAGAGACTGCATATAAAACACTACCGACGATTTAGACGGTGGTCATCAGGGACATCATTTACCTCCTCCCCCCGTTATAGCTTGACCGTGATACAGTATATCGGAATATGATTACTTAAAGGTATTTTCGAGGGCATGTTTCTTACAGTGTTACATCCACATCCATGATGTTTCGAACAGAGTTGTATAGGATTTGAACTGTAGGTCTACTCAGTGTTGCCATACCTACTGATTTAGCAGGAGAGTTCCTGTTTTTCCATGGACTCCACTGCTCTACTGATTTCTTTGTCAAAAGTCCGAATTTCTCCTGCCTTTTGGGCATGCTAAAGCCACCATGGTACTATGCTCGGATTCTCTCCCTCCCTCCCTCCATATCTCTCTCTCTCTCTCTCTCTCTCTCTCTCTCTCTCTCTCCCTGCACGGCCTGCACTCCTTACCTTACCCTCCTCCTCTGCTGTACTCAGTCAGTGACAAGCGGCAGAGTCCGCTGAGCTGAAAGATTTATTTAAACGATTTTCGCAATTATTCCATTTAATTCATGACTAAACGGTTTAATTTGTAAAAAAAAAAAAAAATCAATACCGTACAGTACTATTAAGATTATTTTTACGTATCTACTATTTTTTCCCTGCTTAAAGGTGCTCCATCGAAGGAAAATTGTATTAGAAGATTTGAGGTGTGTGTGTGTATATATATATATATATATATATATATATATATATATATATATATATGTATATTGCATGCGGAAACACAAAGCATTTGAAAAGATCAGACACTTTATGAAAAAAAAAAAAAAAAAAAACAATCGGGTTTTACGAGTGATTTTACAAAAATAAACACTATGGCGAGAGAAGCAGAAGTCAGGCCAATCTGTTTTTGTAGCAGAACATAATTTGTTGATCAATATTATGGAGCACTTAACAGCACTAATTAAGTCTATTTGTCCAGATTCAGAAACTGCAACAAAGGTAACTTGTGGGCGTACAAAAACTACAGCTACTGTCCAAAATATAATGGCAGTGGAAAATACAAAAAGATAATGCAAATTACCGATGAATCCACAGACAAAAGTTCTACCAAACATATTTTGTGTATTGTTGCACGTGTTGATGGACTTAATTACATAAATTGACTAGAGATGGCTGTAGTTACATTAGCAAAATTGTTCATTTCAGTGGTGGGGATGTATTGTGTAATAATACAAAAGTATCACCTTTTTATAGTATACATTGTTTTGTAATTAATATAATAGAATGATGAAATTAATCGGTAATTGATCTACTGTTATCTCCTGTTTTATTTCCATGATTTTTTCCTGATTTTCGTGAGTAGGTCGCGGCAACACTGGGTCTACTACAAATTATAATAGAACATAACTAAAACAATCTCCCTCTTTTTCTCTCTCGTATAGAAACGCAAGCATACATCAATAAAACTACGTAACAGTGCTAACAGAAACTTTTTAATATGAATTTTACCTTCCTGAAGATATCATATGAAATGTAAACTCTTTATTATTTTATTTAATCTCGTCTCTAAGTTTTTAGATTATACCGGGATCACTGTTACTTTTTCTGCATTGTTGTGCAGTACTTATGTTATTCATATTTCTCCAAATGGCGGCCTGAACACTTGCAATTTCTAACACATGAGTACAGGCTGTTACAAAAGAAACATTACACTGTTTCCATTCCTCAAATGAGTTATAGAAATTCTTATACATTCAGAAATTAAAAATAAATATTACAGTCCAGATACATGATCTGAAGACACTAATTCATCAATTTAAGCATAGGATCTTAACCATAAGCAAAAGCAAAAAAGATCTTTTGAATTCAATATTTTCTAACGTTAACAGAAAAAAAAAGAGTTCAGACGAGTTTGGAGGGGGCAGTGTCCCCCCATAACTCCGCCTATGGTGGTCATTATCTTTTCAAAATACTGTACTTGCAATGTTGCAAGACTATCAATGTATAAATGTGCTTGTGTGCGTCGTAGCATATAGTAAGAACCTTATGGTGGGGGTAAGCGAGCTCCTGGCTACCAGTAGGAGTATAGGGAGGGAGAAAAGCTTCTCAGTCCACTTTTTTCTTCCCCTGACGCGCAGAAAGGTTTCACGACGTAACGAATGACCTTTGTCCTACACTCTGCAGTTAAACGCATAGAACCCAATGGCTGGAACTGAAAGCAGAACACAATCATTATACAAAAAGTGAGAAATTAATTCGATCACGATGTCTTTCTTTCGTTGTTTCTCCAATCAAGCAACTGTCAAAACACTTTCTGAATGCGGTATATAGAAATAATGAAAAATGTTGCTAGACTAAGTCCCCGTGATGTTTTACAACAAATCGAGTTTTTCGTCATTCAATTCGTATAGGAATTTAACATAGCCCATTACCGAGTTCTCGCCGTCAGTGTTCCCTTGGTGAAATTCAGAAGTAGATTCAAATTATTATAATCAAACTCGAAACTAGAAACATAATGGAAATTACAATCAATTTTGAATTATGGTTGCACTAAGACGGCGTGGTGTATGTTGTTATAATTTTTAATTCCCTCAGCACAACCATATTAAAAATGAGGACAACGGAAACCTACAAAGCATCAACTGCAGGTGCTTCATCTTCTATCTGAAGAAACAGAAATACGGAATCACTACTTTTCTAGCTTCGTTAGTAAGTGTTTAGTAATTATTTAAATCATTACATCTTATCTGCGCATTATTTAATAACTAAGTAAAAACTTCTTTAGGAACGAAAATCTAGTGGGTTTTATGACATGTTTGCTGAGTTTCTGTAAATGTGTAGTGGGTTTACGCAAATTGGAATTGACAACGCTGGAACGGATCAGAGATGTTTGTCGCTTGACGATTTTGTGTTTCTAATCAAGATTATCCTCTGATTGAGGTTCTGGTTGATATGTATGTGCATCTAATAATCAGGCAGTACATCTCACTTGACGATATGTGTCAGAGAAAGAACAACTGTTTGTATGCATGTGAAGCCTGACTAGTATAATATGTAGCTAATGGGCGATGTATGCAATGGAGGGGGAAAGGAACTGGCCACCCTACCCCATTATCTCCTGGCCTAGTTGCCTCATAAGTGGTGCCTTCTTGGTATCACTTGTGGGTTCAGACCTGTCTTCTGACAGTTGACTAAACAGCAATAAACAAAATTCTTAAATCGTAACATGAACTAAGACAAATCGTACTGATATGGCTCATGTTATTAAGAACATTATCTTCCCAATAAATCAGTGGCGCGAACTTTTGAAAAACATTGGGTGAGCTCAAATACTTAAGTTATAAGTTAAATTGGTTAAATAAATGTCATAAATAATGATAATAATAATAATAATATGACACGTTAGCCATCGGCGTGGCTCAGTCGGTTAAGGCGCTTGCCTGCCGGTCTAAAGTTGCACTCGGGCGCGGGTTCGATCCCCGCTTGGGCTTATTGGGTTTTTTCCGAGGTTTTCTCCAACCGTACGGTTAGGGCTCAAATACTTAAGTTATAAGTTAAATTGGTTAAATAAATGTCATAAATAATGATGATGATGCTATAATAATAATAATAATAATAATAATAATAATAATATGACACGTTAGCCACCGGCGTGGCTCAGTCGGTTAAGGCGCTTGCCTGCCGGTCTGAAGTTGCGCTCGGGCACGGGTTCGATCCCCGCTTGGGCTTATTGGGTTTTTTCCGAGGTTTTCTCCAACCGTACGGTGAATGCCAGGTAATCTATGGTGAATCCTCGGCCTCATCTCGCCAAATACCATGTCGCTATCACCAATCTCATCGACGCTAAATAACCTAGTAGTTGATACAGCTTCGTTAAATAAACAACTAAAAAAATATATGACACGTCATTGGGTGGGCTCGGTGGCGCCACTGCCAATGATAGGGTTGCCAAGTGTTCCGTATTGTACGGAACATCCCGTATTTGAGACTATAAAAGCTTGTCCCTTATTGACCTCATACGAGGTGTCCAAAATCCCATATTTACAGACGAGTAAAAGAATTGCGATTTTTTCATAATTTTCTTTTAATATCCCATGCCTTTTAGTGTACGGATATCATGTCTTATGTTAAAATAATCGCATTAGAGATAAAATGTAAAAATTCCAAGTGTCAAATAATACACACTGCATTGTTTCTGTACACTTGTATGAGGCGTACAGAGCTAAAGTGGATCAAGTCCATGAGACGTAGTTTTGAAATAATAGGACTTAAAGTTAACTTGCTCTAGTGGATTATCTAATTTCACTAGCAATAATTGTATTGCTCCATTCTCAAAAATTATAGATTTATAAATTATAAACACTTGTGATGTTAATTGATGCAACGCTTTGGTGACTTGATCCACTATGGCTCAGAATATCGTGAACAAATAATATGACTTGAATAATTTCAAGGGAAAAATTGTTCCGGGGCCGGGTATCGATCCCGGGACCTCTGGTAGAACGTACCAGCGCTCTGCCAACTGAGCTACCCGGGAACTCCACCCGACACCGTCTCAACTTTTCCCTTTATATCCACACAACTCGCGTGGGCTGACGAAACGCCAGAGACCCACATAGAGTGCACACAATTTCTGTGTGACTTGGAATTGTGGTTTTCTGTTAACGTACACAGTGACGTATATATTATGCAAATCTAGTCTTTCAGGTAAAGCTCCCTGTAAAGCAGATTTGAATAATTTCAAGGGAAAAGTTGAGACGGTGTCGGGTGGAGTTCCCGGGTAGCTCAGTTGGCAGAGCGCTGGTACGTTCAACCAGAGGTCCCGGGATCGATACCCGGCCCCGGAACAATTTTTCCCTTGAAATTATTCAAATCTGCTTTACAGGGAGCTTTACCTGAAAGACTAGATTTGCATAATATATACGTCACTGTGTACGTTAACAGAAAACCACAATTCCAAGTCACACAGAGATTGTGTACACTCGATGTGGGTCTCTGGCGTTTCGTCAGCCCACGCGAGTTGTGTGGATATAAAGGGAAAAGTTGAGACGGTGTCGGGTGGAGTTCCCGGGTAGCTCAGTTGGCAGAGCGCTGGTACGTTCAACCAGAGGTCCCGGGATCGATACCCGGCCCCGGAACAATTTTTTCCTTGAAATTATTCAAATCTGCTTTACAGGGAGCTTTACCTGAAAGACTAGATTTGCAAATAATATGACTGCTGTCACCTACCGGCGAATGCTTGGAATTAAGACTTGATCCATTACTGCTCGGAAAAGATCCACCTTCAGATAATCCGAAAATGAATTAAACTGAATTTATGAAAATTTGTGACTTGATACACTTCAGCTCTGAACGTCAATTATGTCAGTTATGAAAAATACTGTAATTGGAAAGAATAGATATTCCACAGACCTCACGAAAATTGAGATCCAAGTTAACTTAAATTTTAATCACAGTTCTCATTAATTTTTAAAGCAACAAAGATGACTAAACTTTGCTAGCTAATGCTAAAAGAAAGAAAAGATATATCAATAAGTTAATCATAATAGGCCTATATTTTATGCATACAGTAATACGATACGTCTAAATTCAGTTTATAAAAATATATGTTTTTCACTAGAAATCAGTAATTCATTGGGTAATTTAAGAAGCACAAAACCATTTCAATTGTTTTTAATGTAAACTCCAAATAAGTTAATAACATTATAATAAAATAAACTGCTAATTATTAATTCAGTGTGAGTGGCTGTAATATGGCGTCGTTGTTCCTGCAATAACTCCTATGTGACATATTTATCGATTTTCAGATTTTTGATCTATTAAATAACTTAAATAGCGATACAGCAAATAATAAAATCTCCTATATGTAATTATATTTCTTTCTTTCGAAAATGTAAGAATTCACAATCCCCTGCCATAGAATGAATAAATGTGTTTTTTCCTCCTACTGAAAAATGTTATATTTTGCACATAAGAGTTGTTGCAGGAACAACGACGATGTACAAGTCTATGGCAATAATGTGGCATGGGTTCTCTCAAATTGTGTGTAATTTTTCTTACGATAAAGATCACACCTCGATGTTCGACCTCATCCCGTTCCGTATTGACATTCTGAAAACCTGGTAACCCTAGCCAATTACTGTATATTATTATTGGTGGAATTATTTGTGACAGACAAAGATGGTGTCGGGGCACTGCGCGTTTCCTTATTATTTCTGTTCTTCTGCCAATTCATAGCACACAGCAATCATCATCATCATCATCATCATCATAATCATATTCTTTCAGGGAAAACTCAAGTCACGATCAGGGTGCGAATTGACGGCGGGATGCCAGGGATCGTCCCCCCTGTAGAATCTGGTTCTGGTGTCCCTTGCTTAAAAGGTATTAATGGTGAATCTTTCTTATGTCTCAGCCACTATAGGAACTTGATCAAATACCTTCAAAATGTCTTGGATTTATAGTATTGGTTAATAGAAATTGATGTGATTACTGGAAGAGCTATAAGCCCACCAACCCGCCCTAAATACGTACCTTACTTATATACGAAAATCGTCGTGTGTGAAAGAAGAATACCGCCATATTTCTTTAATGTTACAGAGGGTTTCAGTGTTGTCAACATAGCAATAATACTACACACCTAATCAAACCTAACCTAACCTTTCTCATACTACTACACACCTAATCAAACCTAACCTAACCTGTCACATAATACTACACACCTGTAGTAACATTTCTCTCATTTAGTAGCTCTGCCAGTCGTGTCGGTTTCCATCTAGTGGAAGTGGATCGTATTAATACTACTAATTCGAAGAAGACGCCATGGCAATTTTCATAATAATTACATTTTACATGTTTCGTGATATACTAAATGTGTTAATGTAGTGATAATTCTATATGTATGGTACAATAAGATTTGAAATGTGTTGTGGTTGTGATAAAAGTATTGAAAATTGGTTTATGGCGCCAGATTGGCAGTGATAGAAGTGTGCAATATTCGTTCAGTAGCTGGTGGATGCTCTAGATCAGTGGTCGTCAGCACTCCCTGAAATGTGCAACGGGTACGCGGTGCCGTCCCATGTACACCGTCGTGCACTATGGTGCGCTGCGTTTTCAGCGGGTAAGAGATGCTAGCCCCAGCGTGCTCTGTGCTGACGACCCCTGCTCTAGATTGACCGTATT
The DNA here is from genome assembly GCF_040183065.1 of Periplaneta americana. NCBI lineage: Eukaryota > Metazoa > Arthropoda > Insecta > Blattodea > Blattidae > Periplaneta > Periplaneta americana. The sequence continues at coordinate 66,030,650 of NC_091131.1, read as the reverse complement.
AATTTGTCCTTGCCAGGTACAACATTTATCTCCTTCAGGTGCCTAATGTATAGTCTCCATACTTTATTATATTTCATTAACGTAACACATGAAACTAAGAAAAAGAAACCGTGGTTTGATGAAGATTGTTGCATGGTAGTAGAAAGAAGGAAACAGGCAAAATTGAAATTCTTACAGGATCCAGTTGAGGAGAAGAGAGATCATTATTTCAATGAAAGACGGGAAGCAAGTCGTACACTTAGGAATAAAAAGAGAGGTTACTTGAAGGAAAAACTGAACGAGGGAGAAACAAATAGTAAGAATAAAAACATTCGAGATTTATATAAGGGTATAAAGGAATTTAGGAACGGATATCAGCCAAGGTAAACGTGATCAAGGATGAGAATGGTGACTTGCTTGCAGACTCTCCATCAATCCTAAACAGATGGAAAAACTATTTTGCGCAACTACTAAATGTACATAGGCCAAATAGAAATGATCGGGACGAAATTTAAATACAAACTGCTGAGCCATTTATACCCGAACCCATGCTTTCAGAAGTCGAAATTGCGATAGAAAATCTGAAAAAGTACAAGTCTCTAGGTATCGACCAAATTCCAGCAGAATTAATACAAGAGGGTGGAAGTGCATTATATAGCGAAATTTATAAACTTGTACTTGCTATTTGGGAAAAGGAAATTGTACCAGAACAATGGAAGGAGTCCATAATTGTACCTATTTTTAAAAAGGGGGACAAAACCAACTGTGGTAACTTTCGAGGAATATCACTTTTGTTGACGTCGTACAAAATTTTGTCCAATATTCTTTCGAGAAGATTAACTCCGTACGTAGATGAAATTATTGGGGATCATCAGTGCGGTTTTCGGCGTAATAGATCAACTATTGATCAGATTTTTTGTATTCGACAGATAATGGAGAAAAATGGGAGTATAAGGGTACAGTACATCAGTTATTCATAGATTTCAAAAATGCATATGACTCGGTTAAGAGGGAAGTATTATATGATATTCTTATTGAATTTGGTATTCCCAAGAAACTAGTTCGATTAATTAAAATGTGTCTCAGTGAAACATACAGCAGAGTCCGTATAGGTCAGTTTCTATCTGATGCTTTTCCAATTCACTGCGGCTAAAGCAGGGAGATGCACTATCACCTTTACTTTTTAACTTCGCTCTAGAATATGCCATTAGGAAAGTTCAGGATAACAGGCAGGGTTTGGAATTGAACGGGTTACATTAGCTTCTGTACGTACGTCTATGCAGATGACGTGAATATGTTAGGAGAAAATACACAAACGATTAGGGAAAACACGGAAATTTTACTTGAAGCAAGTAAAGCGATCGGTTTGGAAGTTAATCCCGAAAAGACAAAGTATATGATTATGTCTCGTGACCAGAATATTGTACGAAATGGAAATATAAAAATTGGAAATTTATCCTTCGAAGAGGTGGAAAAACTCAAATATCTTGGAGCAACAGTAACCAATATAAATGACACTCGGGAGGAAATTAAACGCAGAATAAATATGGGAAATGCGTGTTATTATTCGGTTGAGAAGCTCTTATCATCCAGTCTGCTGTCCAAAAATCTGGAAGTTAGAATTTATAAAACAGTTCTATTACCGGTTGTTCTGTATGGTTGTGAAACTTGGACTCTCACTCTGAGAGAGGAACATAGGTTAAGGGTGTTTGAGAATAAGGTGCTTAGAAAAATATTTGGGGCTAAGCGGGATGAAGTTACAGGAGAATGGAGAAAGTTACACTACACAGAACTTCACACATTGTATTCTTCACCTAACATAATTAGGAAATTAAAATCCAGACGTTTGAAATGGGCAGGGCATGTAGCACGTATGGGCGAATCCAGAAATGCATATAGAATGTTAGTTGGGAGAACGGAGGGAAAAAAACCTTTAGGGAGGCCGAGACGTAGATGGGAGGATAATATTAAAATGGATTTGAGGGAGTACGTTGTCGTTCCACCCTCTAGCTTGGAACGACAACGTACAAGACGAATACCAACTTGAACACTAAATAACCACTTGACTCTACACACAGACAAGTCTATTAATGCACTAATAATGTTATTTCTCTGTTTCAGAGTCATCACGTTATTGGCAGCATAGATGCATTGTTCTTATTGCAAACACTTTTTATGTACCTTTAATGTATTTGTACTTTGAATAATGATTAAACCAAAACCTTCCACCTGAACATACTCCGACCCCACTATAGCCAATTGGCTTGTCGTCAGCACGACATCTCATCCTGCTCTAGGTTTTTCCGTGGTTTCCCTTGAGCAATAGACAAATGTCGGGATGAGCCCTAAAAGAAATGGGCCACGGACCACTTCCCTTCCCCCACTCTTTCTCTTCTACTATCACAAAGAACTTGCTAATTTCTTAGATAACAACCCTGTATTATGATAATAGGGGAACATAATTATATTTTAAGTTCACAGGGCTAACGGCTTCGAAGCTGGGTACCTGGTTCTAATGAAGTGCACTGGTAGCAATCTAAAACATGGGGACATGAGATAGTTACTCTGCCTGCCATTAAAAATTCACTTCACTAAATCCCCAAGGTAAAAAAAAAAAAAAAAAAAAGTGGGGTGTGATGATAGGGACTGGATTAATCTTGCACAGGATAGGGACCGATGGCGGGCTTATGTGAGGGCGGCAATGAACCTTCGGGTTCCTTAAAAGCCATTTGTAAGTAACGTAACACAACTCTATGATTCTCCTTTCTTCTTTTAATAAGAGTTGAGCGCGACAACAATACTAGTCGGCCAACATTTATTATGGACTATATTTTAATCGACAATTAAAATTTTAAACCCCCTCCCTCCCGCGAGAAAATATTCAATACGCAACTTGATCACAGTAACTTGTCACTTCATGCTACTGGTAATAATACTTATTGCTTTGAACCACATAAAACTAGAACAAACACGAGGAATCTAATACATTTTCGCACTAATACATGCACACGTACGTACCTACAGTAGGTATATAAATTCCAACATATTACACTAACAGCAGTCGCTCCTTAAGAACTTGACTGTATAGGCCTAATGGTAGCGAAACGTGATGTATCTTGAAATCTAGATGGTTGCTGCGTTGCCACACTCACCGAGTCCCGGGAACAATCGTGCCAGTTCCTTCTGTAGCCATTCGGGGAATATGGCGTCGTCTATATCTTCGTACACCACGTTGAGACGCCTTCCCAAGAATGGTGTTTGGTCGAATGCGCGATTCTCTGGGAAGACTCGTTGCCAGTCCACGAAGTCAGGATTCAGGAAGCCGCAGACATCGCACTTCGCTGCTGAGTCCTCCATGGTACTGCACCACTCTCAAGTCGGTCGAGTCTCGACTGAGCTGCGATAAGATTCAGCGCTCGCGTGGGTAACAATCGGCAGTTGCATCTATTCTTCACATCACAGCTGGAGCTAACCAAGCTGAATACAAGTGTCAGTATAATCTCGAAATTTATCGATGCCAAGACACAAAATGTATTTTATAATAATAATAATAATAATAATAATAATAATAATAATAATAATAATAATAATAATAATAATCGTCATCATCTGCGTTCATAGCTCAGCAAAGCAATTCCATCGCTTACCAAGTCGTATATTTTTTTTTTTGTGATTCAGTTTTACTGATAGGGTTACCAGACGTTCGGATTTCGCCGGACATGTCCTGCTTTTTAGGTGTGTGTCCTACGTCCGGCCAGGCATTATAGGAAATCAGAAATTATCCTGCTTTTCTTTCTGGCCAATTCTCTATGGCGTATGGATCGTCACAAGTATTTATTTGCTGGATAAAAAAATAACATTCCCTGGTGAAACAAGATGGGTCATCAGAGGAGTATTAACAATCGGAAAATTAAACAAGGTTATTGAACTCTTCCTTTGAGAGAGGAACAGAGGCTAGCCTCGTTCACACTTTTCAAGTAACTTGAATTCAAGTCAAAGTTCAGACATATTACATTAATTACCTTTGTAATAAATTACGTAAAATAGTATATTATTTTGTTTTATTGAGGAATTACTTGTCAATAAGTTTATTACGCACAATATATTTAAATTTATTTCAATCGGTAATTATTTATGGAATTATAGGATGGGGTAGCTCATTTAAATCCAATTTTAATCCACTTCATTTATTACAGAAGAAAATAATTAAAATATGTCTTCATAAGCCTATTGATTTTTCATCTCAAAATTTGTTTTTAGAATTTAATGTACTTAACGTAAGACAAATTAATTATATTGTATTAATAGAATTCATACATAAAAATCGAAATAATTTTGAATTGTATTCTCATAGTTATGAAACAAAAAGTATGAATTCTTTAAGATCGTTTGAACCAAAATGCAACACTGTTACAGTATTTAATCATAGTAGTAATTTAGGCTCAAGAATATATAACAAATTTATATTTAAATATCCTAATCTTGTCAATTCTAATAGTTCTAGTATTAAATTTAAAAAGTTATGTATCGATTTTATAAAAATTGAAAAATTGTAAATTTAAATTTATATACTATAATTGCATAGTAGACATAAGACAAATTGTATTGTATACTTATTAATTTCAATTCAGGAATCCGCCCCTGAGCACGAGTTCTACTCTTTCAGGGGCGAGCTAAAGTTTTTTCTATATATAATATATGTTATAATTATTAGCAAAATAATAAATAAATAAATAAATATTAAAGTTATTTTGTTTACAAGTGGGATAAAATGGCGTCGATGAAAGTTGTGCAATTAGTAATTTCTGATGTAGCAAGCCTCCGTGCCAGGGAAATGATGAATATATTGAAGAAATTGAAGACACGTTGTTCGGTATGGGTTAGGAATTAGATTAGTAAGAGAAATGCACGGCCATTGACCATTACAAATAGAATAAATGAAATCTTCAAGCAGATTTAGTAATTATTAACGTTAATGTAATCAAATATAAGCGGGTCTCATTTTCCATAATTGAAAATGATTAACTTGAAGCTGTTACAGTCCCCCCCCCCAAAAAAAACCTATCAGCCACATAGAACTAGGCAAGTTTCGCCCGATAAATGTCATCCCTTCAAGCAACACTGTTCTTAATCCGTCCTATCTTCCTCACTTCTTCTCTATCTACAGTTTAAAGATTTTTAATTGTCTTTCATAGGCCTATATCATCTGTGTCCACGTTAAAATCTCTGCTGTTCAATTCTTCAATGAACTCTTCCTTCCTTGGCAGCCTTCTTTGCATTTGTCACGAAACTTTACAGGCCTTCGTTTTTATACAACTTCAGCAACTCAAATATTTGGTCATTATTTCACTTACTATTGTTTCCTATTACTTTTACGTTCCCAGTAGAACAGAAAAACAATCAGCTGTTAATTTAACGCTCTTAAAATACCTGTTAATTTAAATTTCCGGCTTTTCTCCTTGAAATCAAGTTATCAAGTGATGTTCACACTCTTCAAGCTTTATTTAAATTTCTTAAATTTTATAAAAGGTAAAGTTATACATATTACAAGTCAGGAAGGAAAATTAAGGGTGCCACCTGTAGAAACAATTGGCATTTAGTGCAGTAAATATCAGCCCTATACAAATCCTTAAGGGAAGGAGAATTTTTCTCGTTGCCAAACTTTCAGAACGGCCCCGAGGTTCACTCGCCTCCTGTAAAATTGAGTACCGGGTCTTTCCCGGGGGTAAAAGGCGGTCAGAGCGTGGTGCCGACCACACCACCTCATTCTAGTGCCGAGGTTATGGAAGGCATGGGGCTCTACCTCCATGCCCCCCAAGTGCCTTCATGGCATGTTACGGGGATACCTTTTTACATTTTATTATTAAATATCAGAAAACGAGAAGGATAATTTATTAACCTCCCTATACTGCAAAAACTCATAACAGGTGCAGAAAAACAGAGAAATTATAGTCAAACATAATCAGGTTGCGAATTAAGATTTCTGATGGGAAGGGGATAGAATCCTAGATAGAGAATACCGCTCATAACATTATTATTATTATTATTATTATTATTATTATTATTATTATTATATTATTATTATTATTATTATTATTATTATCATCATCATCATCATCATCCACTGAGTTGCTTGTCTTGCTAACAATTATATTAATGAGCAGGCTTAAGATAAGATGTGTAATTCCTAAGTTATTGATTGTTGTCAGCTTGCCGGTGATGATAATACATCAATGTTATTTTCTTTGCTTACTTTATACCTTTATAAAGTATACTCGTATTAAAACAATAAACTTATATTTTGTGAGGAGGGGATAGAAGTTATTCCTGGCAGGGATGTTAATTATGAATTTATGAGAGGGGGAATAACTTTCCAACAGGGGGGAAATTCCCCCATTACCCGTTAATTCGCACCCTGAACATAATAATAATAATAATAATAATAATAATAATAATAATAATAATAGACCCTAATAATAATGCTGGAATATTTTTAAGAATACTGTATGTGCTTGATGGAAAAGAAATTGTCAATCCTGGATGAAATAGGCTATGTATGAGCACAAAAGGAGGTATTTTTGCAGTGGTAGGAATTCCTCTCAAATCCCTCCTATATTTTACTGTATAAATTCGGCACCTGCTGTTTGGCTTAGTAACCACCACGGTAATTCTCAGCATGGCTTCCTTAGGGAGGGAAGTAAAGCTGCGAGTAATAATAATAATAATAATAATAATAATAATAATAATAATAATAATAATAGTTTTACTTTCCCTGGCAGAGTTAAGGCCATCAGGCCTTCTCTTCCATTCATGTTCCATGTTGTAGATTTAATAGGATGTATGTATGTATGTATGTATGTATGTATGTATGTATGTATGTATGTATGTATGTATGTATGTATGTATGTATGTATGTATGCGGGTTTTTTTATTCATTACTACATCTTCCGCACTTCAAATCTCCAAGCTTCCCTTTCCTCCCATATATTTTCAGGAATATCTCTACTCTTCTTTTCTTCATCTATGTCATTCTGCCATGTTTTCCGTGGTTGTCCTCTTCTTTTCCTTCCACTGGGTTTCCAGTTCATAACTCTCTTACGAAGTCGTCTGTCCTCCGCTCGCTTTACATGACCATACCGTAATTATGAGTTGCTTTGTCCTAATTACCTCCACTGTAGTTTGTGCTACTTTCATTTCTTCATGAATTATTTCATTTCTGATTCTTTTCATTCTTGATGCCCTGTTTGCTCTCTGCCAAAAGTCCATTTCCGTCGCCAATAACTTCCTCTCGTTCCTTTTTTTAATCTGCCACATGTCTGACCCATATGTATAATTTTTTCTAACAATTGCATTATACAAAATATTTTGTTTTCTTCTTTTTGGTAATGTTTTTACCCCATAGGACGCTATTTAGTAAAGATATTGCCTTCCTTCCTTAACATGTCGTAGATTTACGACACATCCATGACAACTCCTTCAAAATTTGTCGGCCATTTTTGCTCAATATGGACGCTGAATAATCTCTGCAATTGAAAACATTGCTAAATACTAATACACTGTACCCTTAGGAAACAGGATGGAAAAATCTAGAAAAAAAAGAGATCAAATAACATTATGAATCGGATTCATTAAGTCTCAGAATGCCACCACTTGTTATCGTAAATTCGAAGCAGAGAACTATTAAAAACTTCTGCAACAAATTGTTTCAGGATTATTTCATTAATTTTTAATATTTAATTTCATTCGTGAGATCAGCACAATGTGCTCATTTGGCCTGAATTGTCTGGAGTAATAGTTCTATAGTTAGTTTCCTATAGTGATGTTAGCTCTCGGTGCTTTAAATACGTCGTTACTTTCATAATAATTGCCTAACATTAATGGTAGAAGCAAAAGACTGTGAACTTTCGGAACTATTTACACATTGACTCTAAGCGAGTCATACACATTGTACTGGATATTACGATCAATGTGATTACCGAGGAAAGGAAAGAAAGGCTTTATTATCGTTGTACTTATCCGTGCCGCACTCCTCGCCTTTCGCCAATAAAAAATACTTCTGCTGCGTATCACAATCTACGGTACATAAAACAACTGTTAGTATAATCGTACTAGTAGCAATATGAACTTCAATCGGTAATCAAATGTTGAAGGCCAAATAATCCTTGATTCTATTGCATTACACCAGTCCCAGCAACTGTACTTTTTTAAAGTATCGCCTCCATCTTAAAGCACTCTTGATACGCTCATGTTCGATATGGTAGAATTTAGTAACTTAGAAAAAAAAAATAGCACTATAGAAATCAGATTGAGCATTTTATATAACTTTTAAAGTCAGAATTTACCGTTTTGTAGCGTTTTTGGATGGAATATTTTTTATGGAAAGTTTGGTAGTGGTAATTTAATGTCATCAACGTGTTACCAGGTGTACTGTCTAGATTTTCCAGCTAAAATTATTGAAAATAATGAACAAGTAAAGTCCACCGGCATAGCTCTGTCGGCTAAGGCGCTTGCCTGTCGATCCGGACTTGCGTTCGGGAGCGGGTTCGATTCCCGCTTGGCTGATTACCTGGTTGGGCTTTTCCGAGGTTTTCCTCAACCGTAAGGCAAATGTCTGGTAATCTATGGCGAATCCTCGGCCTCATCTCGCTAAATAGTATCTCGCCATCACCAATTCCATCGACGCTAAATAAACTCGTAATTGATACAGCTTCGTTAAATAACCAAGTAAAAAAAAAGTAACTAAGTAAAGGAACGTTCCGAAATCTGTGGAGCAAACCACAGATTTATACCTATCGTGATCGAAAGTATTTGAACAAATGGTTTTATTAACCGAACAACAGTTCCAGAATTAAATCTAATGATATCCCATTCAATAAAATAAATTATATCATTAATAATAAAATAAAAACCTATAAAAACCAAAATAATTCTAAATATAAATAAAAAAATAAATCTATATAAAGTATAGTGAAATTGTGAACATTAAGAAACATGCCAAAAGATAGGCTGTGATTTTATTCCGACTAATCTTGTTAATCAATCACAATCATCACATACAACTTATTTGTGAGTTGAACACTGGATCTAAAGACATCGCGTAATTCTACCCCTAGCACCAGACAGATTACACATTGAAAACTCTAAATAACGACACAGATATCAAAGAGGCTATCAGGTTGGTCACATTCCTGTGCTATTCATACTGTAAATCCAACAGGAGGTGTGACCAAACTATTTGAAAAAATTGTAAGAACCTGTATGTAACGATACCAGATCCTGATTTTTTTTTTTATAAAGAGCTTGGTAGGATGAAGAGAAAATTGAGAATGTGGAACATTTAAAGAACCGTATCATTGAAGTCTGTGCTAAAGTCACCCCGGAAGTGCTACAAAATGTTCTATCCACATTCTCAATTTTCTCTTCTTCAAGCTCTTTATGTAATCCCAAAAGAAAAAATTAAGGGATGTTAAATCTGGAGACCTAGCCGGCCATTATACTGGTCCACGCCGACCAATCCAATGTCCAGAGAACTGTTCGTTTAGTCTGCTGCAACATTTCTGTGGCTTAACCTACAAGAATGAGAATGAAGAATGATATCAATTCTTTCCTCTTTCGATAATGCCATCACGAAAATCAAGAAATTACTATAATCACAACAATGCATTGAAACTATCACAGGTTAACCAAACAGTAAAGCAGGAAAAGATAATTACCAGAATTGCATAAAACTACCTTTTCCAAAGCCTCCTTAGTACTGTACCATGTTACAAAATATCTGTAGATGCAGTAACTAATGTTTGTGTCATTATGACCGTTATCTTTAAATAACTTGAAAATGATTAGAGATATCTCAAAACGGATTGCACCATTGTTTTTCTCAGAAAATTTCAAATGATTTTGATACCTACATGACCCCCTTTCCATTTAAAATTTCAAAGTTGCATTCAAAATGGCGGCTTTTGAGTTAGCAAGGGCTAGAATTGAATGTGTCACTGGTAGAGCATTTGGTCTTACAAACACCTATAGTAATCGAAAATCAAGCATAGACTATGGAAGATTCACTCTGTATATTAAAGAAGATTTGAAGTGAAAACAGGTGAACATTGAAAGAGTCTTACTTCGTGAAAAAGATTGTTAACGATGATGATGATGATGGTGATGATGATGATGATGATGATGATGAGAATAAGGAGGAGGACGACAACGACGAAAATAAAAATAACGACGAATGGTATAATCGACCGACCCTTTGCTACTTCACTTTGCACACATCAGACGGGATGAACATAATTTCCAGCTGATTGGGAAGCGGCGAGCTTTATCAAGAATTGTGTTCCACTCCCAGCAGACACGGAATTAATTATATACGCGAACCTAATGTGGTCACCACCTGCAACAATGGACGGAATCTTTTTATTTACGATTTACAAGGTTGCCAAGTTAGCTAGCTGTATTCAGGTGAAATTTGGTTTCCTCACATCAACCTTATCACACAGGTGAATACAGTACATGTCAAAGGTCGAATTTACATGGTTGCCGAAACGGTATATTCAGTATTCAAGTGAGATTTGATTTCCTCACATCGACCTTATCTCCACACTCTGATGGAGTTTGAGTTTCCATAGGGTATTGCAACAAATGTAAATATAGTAGGCCTACAAATCAAAGGTCGAATTTCATAGGGTAGTGCAACAAATGTAAATATAGTAGGCCTACAAATCAAAGGTCGAATTTGCCTTCATTATCAAAAGTTAGAGAGGACAGTAAATTGGAATAATGATCGGATAGTCCTCATAAGTAGAATCTTTTGGGCTATTCCAATCTACGAAACGTTGTGCTTTTGACACCAATATGCAAGAATAAAAATTGTTCCTCTGCAAAATTGCATCATACACATCACTCTACCGTCGCTGAAGTTATGAGCAGTTCCATAGCTTCATTAAGTCTAAATATATACGGTCCACTGGTTATGCTACAGCGACGGTTCTTAGCATAACAGAAAACCGCTCTACTACTTCTTGGTCTCAAACGGAGTCCTCTATCCCCTAATCTTTGCTGTACACGCTCTTCCCTTACTTCGATTTACGTTCATATTAAATTTGACCCATTAACTTAGGCCAATTATTTCTGTTGAAATTTACATCCTACAGTATGTGCAACTGTTCCTAAATATTTACAGTTTTAATTTTATCTTTAAAACACTTTAGTAGTCGCGAACTAATTTGTGACTTTTTTAACCCTTATTTAGGCGCGCTGAATTTTGTAACGCAAATGGTCGTGTGTCGGTCTTTTTGCTACCTTTATCATATGTGCCAAAAATGTTTGTTAGAGCTTACCCAAGCTTACATGAATCTTAGAAATAAGTAAACTGAAACCAGATAACCTAAATACTCTATTCTTTCTATCTATTCCTATTTGTTACTCTGTAATTTGCCATTTATAGCTACATTTTGCATCTTTTGGTTATGTTATCTATATTTATATATTTTTCATTTATTTTTATTTTGTATTTTTTCATTTATATCTATATCTGTCTTTTGTTTAAGTACTATCTATTTGCCTTTTTTTCATTTGCATATTTGTATTTAACTTGTATCTTGCATTTGTATCTATTTTATCTCTTTTTTATGTTATCTCCAATTTTACGTTCTAAGTAAATATTTGTACTGTCTATTGTAATTGGGCCTTTGCACTGTTATAGACATAAATATATATATATATATATATATATATATATATAGTGCGTTATTTTACAACGCTGTATCAACATTTCAGGTTACTTAGTGTGAATGAAATTGAGGTGATAATACCGGTGAAATGAGTTCGGGGTCCAGCACCGATAGTTATCCATCATTTGCTCGTATTGGGTTGAGGGAAAACCCCGGAAAAACCTCAATCAGGTAACTTTCCCCGACCGGAATTCGAACCCGGACCACCTGGTTTCGCGATCAGACTCGCTAACTGTTACTCCACAGGTGTGGACTACAAAATAAATTGACCAAGGAGAAAATGGTCAATGTTTCAAATTCCGGTCTTTGCCACGTTGTTGTTTAGTCAACTATCCGAAGACAGGTCTGAACATGATAAGTGATACCAACATGGCCACTAGGCCAGGAGATAATGGGGTAAGGTGGCCAGTTCCTTTCTCCCTCCATTGCATACATCGCCGATTAGCTACATATCATACTAATCAGATTTCAGATATTGTTCTTCCTCTGACACATATCAAATGAGATGTACTACCTGATAATAGATATACAGTAGAACCCCGATTATCCGTCACTCTATTAACCGATTGGCGGATTATTCGACTGTCTTTCTCTCGCTTTTTTTTTGCTACAAAATATATGAAATAAGTACTGCACATTATATTAGCACGTTTTTTTTCTAGAGAGTGTTATTACAAGCATTTACCCTTACACAGTCTGGTGAACTGTTAAGGCTCATTCACAATGAAAATTAAACATAACGTAAACATTAACATAAGCACATAAACATATGCCACAAACTTAAGTAGCCAAGGCCCATTCACAATGAAAATTAAACATAACGTAAACATAACACGTGTGTGGAAACAAACATACCGAATCAACAAAACTACAGAATCTATTACATAAAAATGGAGAATTGCACAATGACTGATGATGTAGCTATTCAATTTATGTTTCTAATAACTACAATGGCATCAGTATATGGCTTTCAATACTTGAAATCAAAGAAATGGAGATGTAAAATAATCAACTTTTCGTCATATGATTCCATGTTGCGCGCCTAGCTATCATCACGGGCAATAGATCAAAATATTGCCTGTAGGCAAAGCCCATGAGATGTTAAACAAAAAGTGAAAACACGCTTTCCGCTTGTGTACTGTTTCCAAATCGCATAAACATAAGCATGAAAGCTTGGAGTTTGCAAACTTTGATGTTAACGTCTTATGATTAAGATTAAGTTTATGCTTATGTAATTCATTGTGAATGCGTTCATTAAATAACATGGACACAAGGTTTTATGCTTACGTTATGTTTATGTTTAATTTTCATTGTGAATGGGCCTTTAGAGTTGTAAGCTTACTTTATAGACTCTCTAAGTTATATATAAAACGTCTTCCACGGGTATGAAAAGAAATCGTGTTGTGTTAAGTTTCTAAAATAAAAAAAGTGCAAATCATTGAGTGGTATGGGGAAAGAGAAACTATAGTTCACCTCGCATCAGAATACGAGACTGGAGTTACAATTACTGTATGCAACTTAATAAAACTTAAGGATAAAGTGTATAAAGTATGTAAGTCTACAACACGAGACCTCTACTATTCCTATCTTTCCATAGACAGCCATTACAATAAGTTTCCTTGACGGTTAAAAACCTGTCGTTGACAACCAGACTTAAATTAGTGAACTTCTGATCCTCTACTAAGCGTGTTAAATACAAGATCATGAAGGAAAATACGAAAGTTTCAGTATTTTTCACTAAATTTACGAAAATCTTTTATGGTATGGGTTATCCGATTTCTTCGATTAACCGTTCAGGGCACCCGCTTCATTACCACGGATAATAGAGGTTTTACTGTACAATACATATCAGACAGAACCTCAATCAGAGGTATTTTTTATTTTAGTAGGCGCTTTATCAACATTTTAGGTTATTTAACGTCTGAATGAGATGAAGGTGATAATACCGGTGAAATGAGTCGGGGACCAGCGCCGAAAGTTACTCAGCATTTGCTCATATTGGGTTGAGGGAAAACCCCAGAAAAACCTCAATCAAGTAACTTGCCCCGACCGGGAATCGAACCCGGGAAACCTGGTTTCGCGGCCAGACGCGCTAACCGTTACTCCACAGGTATGGACTCTCCTAGTCCCGAGGTAGGACCCCGCCGGGAATCGAACCCGGTCCGGCTAGACTGGAAGCAGACACACTACCACAGAGCTACTGTAACTCGGCGGACGCTTAGTTGTAATGTCAATTACAGGGTTGCCAGATTGGTACAACTAAAAGTAGCGAAAGCTCGCTGAAAAAGTAGCCAACATTTAGAAAAGTAGCCCAATATAAATGGCAGATTTATATTTCGCGGATTATATATGTTTAACGGAATCGGAATGTTTTTTTTTTCAAGTCTCCTTTATGAGCACTAATTTGAACTTATAAACTTTACAATCCGCTTTATTGCTGTCGTCTTTCACATCCTGAAGCCAGTTTGAGAATGAAGTACCATTTAACCATTGGCTATTAAACGTTTTGGTATAAGTTACTTCTCCCACTTTCCTATTTTAAGCAAATACAGAACGAAATAATAAATATTTCCATTTTCAGTATAACCACAAAACAGAATAAATGTATAAAAAGTTATTCACTATCACAATTTAAAAATGTTACTATATATCACTTCTACAACAAACACTCTTCTCTTAAAATTATTTCACTATAATTAGCCTACTTTATAATTAGGGTACAAAAAATGTCAAAAAAGTAACTCTCTAATATAACTTAAAAACTGTATATTACTTTTACAACAGATCCTAGTTCCTAATTTAAGATTATTGTAATAAACTGCATCGGCATTCACAAAAATACTAACGCTTGAAGTAAAGGAAGAACAGGAACTGATTATTATCTGCCTGCAGGCTGCACTTCGCCACTGCATTTCTGCTGGCACTCGTCATGGTGAAACGAGAAAATCCCCTTACACTGGCTTGGTCATGTGACATTGTGCAATATACTGTATGTATTTCACATAGGTACTTCGTTTCTCGTGGCTAAGGTGGTGATAGAATAAGGCGAGACGTACACTGTAATAGGTTTTTTTTTTTTTTCACGGAGTGGAAGACTATTATTACACCTATTATTATTAATTTTCACAAATTCAAATCAGAAAAAAAAATAGCCCAAAAATAGCCCCGAAAATTTTTGAGTAGCACAAAAAGTCGCAGTAGCCCAATTGGCTACTTGTAGCCCAATCTGGCAACCCTTCAAGAATCATTCGCTTTCAGTTATTGTAAGATTTACGGTGTTCAGACAAAGCTACGAAGAAGTTGAGACATATGAAATGAGGAGTGGCAACAACGCACTGCTCGTGTTTACAACAGCAGTGCTGCGACAACATTCCAAGCGTGAGTCACCTCACAACCCTTGACCTGGCTTCCTTCGTCTGTTCAGCATCCTAGGTCAAGAACCTTTTCCAAGTAGAGCTCTGAGCCAGCATGTGAGTGTGAGGCCAGCGGTCGGCTTTGACCTATGCTTTGACCCTTCACGGGCTGTCGCGTCAAGGCATGGCGAAAAACGGTGTCGCGTATGCACATGCAGTCAGGACTATAAGGCAGGTGCTGTCGGGACAAGAATAACCTATTGCAGCCCACACAAAAAACACCAGTAAAGCATGAATACCTACCTCCGTGTTTCTTGGCCTCGGCCCTAGAATGAAGTGATGTGGTGAGCATCGCACTCCGACCGCTTTTACTCCCTTGAAAAAAGACCCGGTACTCAATTTGATATTTTTTTTATTTTATTGGGTTATTTTACGACGCTGTATCAACATCTAGGTTATTTAACGTCTGGATGAAATGAAGGTGATAATGCCGGTGAAATGAGTCCGGGGTCCAGCACCGAAAGTTACCCAGCATTTGCTCGTATTGGGTTGAGGGAAAACCCCGGAAAAAACCTCAACCAGGTAACTTGCCCCGACCGGATTCGAACCCGGGCCACCTGGTTTCGCAGCCAGGCGCGCTGACCGTTACTCCACAGGTGTGGATCAATTTGATAAAAGGCGGAGTGAACTTCGGGGCCTTATCAGCAACAGAATCTGTAGAATTAATGTCCTGCTTCAGATTTTCGATGTATGCCTCATACATACTCCCTTACTTACAACTTACTTATGGCTTTTAAGGAACCCGGAGGTTCATTGCCGCCCTCACATAAGCCCGCCATCGGTCTCTATTCTGTGCAAGATTAATCCAGTCTCTATCATCATATCCCACCTCCCTCAAATCCATTTCAATATTATCCCCCCATCTACATCTCGGCCTCCCCAAAGGTCTTTTTCCCTCCGGCCTGTCAACCACAGTCTACTATATACAGTCACGAAGTTTGAGTTTTGAGGGTGCTAGAAACAATAGACTGTGACGGTACTATTTTGCATTGCCTGTAATGAGGCGATATTAGCGATCCTAGTGGTGAGCAACTATCTAATGTTTGCATATTTACTACGTATTGAGCTTCGCGACTGTATACTGTGCTGTCAACTAACACTATATGCATTTCTGGATTCGCCCATACGTGCTACATGCCCTGCCCATCTCAATGTGGAGCGTGTGGTTCATCTGAGTCAGGCGTTTCCGATATTAGAAACAGTAATAATGACGCTGAATCAATTATTTCAGTTGATCCAAATGACGCATATAAGGCGAAATAAGGGGCGGAAATTTTTTTTTCTGTCTAGAGGCGCCACATAGCTAGATTCGCCCCTGGGTGAGATTAGTTTAGTTTATGCCTTGCATATACTAGTGAAGTGAAATAACCCAAGTGACACCATCAAGGCATCACTCATTAGGCAACTAGGCCAGGAAATAATGGGGGTAGGGTGACCAGTTCCTTTCCCCCTCCATTGCATACATCGCTGACTAGCTACATATTATACTAAATCAGATTTCAGATGCAGTTCTTCCTCTGACACATAGTCAAGTGAGATGTACTGTCTGATAATAGGTTTGCATATCAGCCAGAACCTCAATCAGAGGTGTTTCCGGTATTGAGAGCCATTCATTATAATGAATATTAAAATATAAATCACATAGGTACAAAACAACTGCACTCTCTACCGTTTCAAATTAAACTGAACTACCAAGCGTCCGGCTGATACAATGGCAGACGGTATTTTCTTTGAATGTAAGTCTGAATAGGCATTACCGAGTGTTAATACTGGCTACTCTTATGACAGAGTTAGCGGCGTCTCTCGTCACACAGCTTATGATAGCGAGCAACGAGATTTGCCTTCCTAACGTACCGTAATATAATATCAGTAAGTTCTTTAATGTTATCACGTGAGACTCTCACGGTGAGAGGGCATAACATTGAAAAAAAGTGCTATGATCGCATTGTGACACTATTATTGAAAAACTGTCCTTTTTCCGTTGGTAGATCGTTGATTAAATTTGAACTGATTGTTGTCAATGTTATTCATATCCTTTTCATTGTGCGTTTATGTACTCTTTTAAAGAGTTATGAATAACTTAGAAAAATATATAAAAAAAATATACAGTACTAGCTTAAAAAGCTCCCCCTCAAATCTGCCGCCATAGGCAGTTGCCTAGTCTGCCTAAGCCTAAATACGCCCCTGACTTAACCTGTCACATATTTGTACATGCAAGACATATCAAAAGTCGCAAGTAATTAGATGACACATCCTTCACAATAGCCCAAAATTTTTAAGCCATAAATCACTAGGGTCTGTTAAACACAAATGAACAACTAGGTCAGCAGAATGGTTATGTCGGTCTAAACAACTATGATATACATTTGCAGGAATTAAAGAATAATATTCCAAATGCTGTGCATAGCAACAACTTACTACTCTCTTTTCTGCTTAGACCTACGCATACCAGTTATTTTAAGCCTAAGACTGAAAACATAGGGACAATTGTCATATTATTAT
The DNA here is from genome assembly GCF_040183065.1 of Periplaneta americana. Lineage (NCBI taxonomy): Eukaryota > Metazoa > Arthropoda > Insecta > Blattodea > Blattidae > Periplaneta > Periplaneta americana. The sequence goes on along the minus strand of NC_091131.1, from coordinate 66,013,027 downwards.
GACAGGATGAAAATGAATTGTTTTAAAATTCTGCACCTGTATTCATACAGTCACTGTACCATTTTCCTCTGCCATTTTCAAATTGCACACCACATCAGCGGGCCACGTAATGCAGGATGTATATCTGTGAAGAATTATGTCGTGTGCTAGGGTGACTGTTTTTAAATGTTCGTGGAAGTGTAGTGTAGCGAATGGGTGATGATGGTGAGGAAGGGAGAAGGCGAAACCCGGTGCTGGCACGTATAGCACCAAGGGGACCGCCAGGCTTAACGTCCTCATCCGACGGACGAATCACTATCAACAGCCTTCCCTTCACACAATGCAGAGAGATTTGGGATTTAACCCAGGCATGCCTGTTTTTTTTTTTTTTTTTGTCACCTGTTCGTTGTGTTTATGGAATGAAATTTTGACTGCGGAATCAATTGCGCTGCGATATTTACTGTCCCAAATATTTTAAACTTACAAGCATTTTCTAAATGTATTGCACTTTCATGTTTTTTGGTGCGCTCACTTAAATGTTTTAGATCTTTGAAACCTGTCGACGTCCACAGCCCCTCGCCACCAAACAATAGACAATAAAAACAAAACTGTGTAAAACTGAAGGCATTAGATAGTTGTGTGCCTAGTCGTTTAACTTCAAGCTTATCTTCTAATTTTAACGAAGAAAACTATGTTTTAATAGGTAATCCACTTTATTCATGTTTACACACTTCGCTCGCATGCACTATTCGAAGTTCACACTGACACTTCTAGAATTAACCCACTGCGATTTACAGAACAACAAAACAATAATTTGCGACACTGCGACTGTTGTTTTGCGTCCGGGCTGGTCGGGCCCCAAGCGAAGCATATACTCGTAACGGTAACTTCATGTAACATTTCGTGAAACTCTGTCGTTAGCGAACGCGACAATGCATGCCGCGCACCATGGCAGTTGAGCGCTAAAGTGATTCAAGTTGTGGGGCACTTCGACGCGTGCCCCAAGCTCACAATATTAATTTAGTGTCATACACACGTCGCGTCATGTGACGAAATTTACTGAAACAATTATGAATCCAGTACACTGTCCTGAACAAAATTTACACATTATAAATACGAAAAGAAAATTTCTGGGGACGAAATATTGGTGGGGCACGACTGCGGCTGCCCCTAAGGTCCGGCCGACCCTGGACATTATACGTATATTATAAATTATAACATACGACGATACAATACAAACATATACTCAACAATATACTCTGATTGAGGTTCTGGCTGATACATCTATTATCAGGCAATATATCTCACTTGATGATATGTATCTGAGGAAGAACAATAATTGTTGCATAGTACATCTCAAGTCTGGTTAGTGAAATATTTTACTAGTCAGCGTTGTATGCAATGGAGGGGGAAAAAAAACTTGCCATCCTACCTCATTATCTCTTGGCTAACTAAACATACATACTCAACAATAGTTTTTTATATTTTTATTTGGTTATTTTCCGGTGCTTTATCAACTGCTAAGGTTATCTAGCGTCTGACTGCGATGAAGGTGATAATGCCAGAGAACTAAGTCCAGGGATCCAGCATTTGCTGTTAATGGATTGAGGAAAAATCCCGGAAAATACTAGAAGCATTACTACGGAAAGTTATGTTAATATACAACAAAAATTTGAATAGACTAATAGGCTTGAAGCACAAAATGGCATTATCTCGTAAACGGTTAATATGCGGACCCATGTTTACTGGAACGTTTTTTCTTTCTCTTCGTTTTTACTTCTCATCCCTAAAATTTTTGAAACACTCTAAATGTTGCTTTTTCAAATGATATACAATCTTATGCAGGTGTTATATTTGAACATCCAATTAAAGAAAGTTATGAAAAACAAAACTTGTTTATAAATAATTATGTCTCTCATTTCGCATACGAGCTATTCCTTCTCAAATCGACCGAAATATAGAGAAAATTGACCTTACAATTTCTAAATACAATAAAACTTTTTTTGTACGTAGATAACTGTGATACAATCCTTTTTGCAAAGTTTGAGGCATCAGAACTTCATAGTGTTTAAATTAAAAATATTTAAATTTATCGTATTTTCATAAAATTTGCAACTTTAAACTGTTGTAGCTCCGAAACCCTTTCACCCAATGATCAAAATCATGGTGTATTTTGATGCTGAGAAATTAAAGTTTATATTGACATATAAACAGATTTTCTTACTTTTTATGGAAATGGAGAAATTTAGATTTTTCCTCATTAAGACGCCTTTGCCAAGGAAAAAAATATTTTAAAAATATATAGTTAGATTCCGCATTGAAAGTACAAATAAACACTTTTTTTTTACTGATGGCACATTGATGAGAAAGTATTGAAAATATCAAGTAAAGAAAATAAATAGTACGCGCGTGAACTAACCAGCTGACTGTGAGGCGGGAGCTAGCCGAGATAAGCAAGGCCAGGAGACATAAACACGTGATGTGTCGTCTAGCAGTCATGGCTGTGCTAGCTTTATCACAGGTTTTCATAAACACAGGAGTAAAATGACGCCCAACGCTCGCTTATCTTCAGCTCTCGCCCAGTGCGTGCGGTACTGCGCCGTTCAAGTTTAGGCGTGTGCAAATAATCTATTTAATACCCTCGAAACTTATTGCCGTACCACTAACCAAACAATGCCGAATCCTTCTTAATAATGCAAGGTTTTTTCTCAATATTTTTTTTTTTACATTTTTACAAATGGCCAAAAAGCCTAAAAGTAAGTAAAATCAGATTATCTGTCTCTCTGTATACAATAAAAATAAGGATTACTTCTTAACATAACCTACCAAATTTCAGCTTCAAAATGAGCTCCCGTTCAATGTTCTGCAGTAAATAGTTCCAGAGTTTTGAGCGCTGAAAGAGGCTTGTTTTTATAAAATACGCTAAATTTGTCGCTCAATAATACGAAAACCGTTTGACTTTCGATAGTATATTTTTGAAAATGCACTCTCCTCAGCACCTTGTATAAAAAGGGAAAAAATTAGAGTATAAAAAATGCGAGGTTTTCTACTAATCGATTTCATATGGAATAGCTCATACATTCCCTTCTTCATGCACAACAACAGTGTACGTATAGGCCTATCAATCGAGTCAACATTTTGTCCCGATTTCGCTCTCTGATGTAGGGCCTACTGAATACTGAATGTGGTAGGCAGCCCTAATCGGAAAACATGCCCATGTGTGGTCAGACTTTTAAACTTAATCTCTATTTACTCGGACCAATTGAAAGTTTTCGTTATGATGTGTCGCTGCTAGCAAATGGCAGTTGTTTATACTCATACGTACATACGACGTAAAGCCATTGTTCTTTCTTTTATTGCTACGTGGGTGTGTAACGATAACAGAGACTGGTATCCATTCCTTGGCGACCAAAGCTTGGCCGATCTGCTGTACAATAGCCTGGTTAGAAGTGAAGCACTTCTCAAGGTGAGAAATAACTGCGCAACTGTTCGGATTTCAGGGGTCCCAATTTTGACTGGATTGTACCTATTTTGAGACATTTGTTCCGTATCTCGCATACAGGCCTCGCAGGATCTACGTTTGTTTTGTTCCTTTGTTCATTTATAATTTCATGATCTTGCAACAGCGATAAATTAGAGCCCATGCACTGCCAAAGCTTAAAACATGCATGTATTCATGCACCATCATATGACAAAACATACATAATGAAGCGAAAAAGCATTAAAAATATGCACTATCAAAATTGAGTTCTACACTGTTACGTTTGTACTTAACTTTGAAACAACGTATTACAACCAATTTCTCAGATTTTCTTCACTTAGGCTCACGTGTTTGTCTGAAGAACGTTCTTGAGCACAGACAATTATCTTTCTTCGTTATAAGAAGTGACAGATGCATACATAAGCCGACCTGGTTGGCGAGTTGGTATAGCGCTGGCCTTCTATGCCCAAGGTTGCGGATTCGATCCGGGCCAGGTCGATGGCATTCAAGGATCCTGCGGGACAAAATTCAGGCACATCCGGCGACGCTGATACAACCTCTGCAGTTGCGAGCGTCGTTAAATAAAACATAACATTTAAACATTCATCGGAATCAAACCCGCGACCTTCCGACTTTGCAGCATGCGCCTAACTGCGACGCTATCGCGCACCCCAAAATACGTATGTCTTTATACAATCACAATAAACTACATCACAGTTCGTCATCAGAAATTTCTTTCCCTCAATCCATTTTGATACAAGTTCTCTTTTTGCACTTCTAACAGGAACTACAGCAACACTTCACAATTCGACATTAAAGTATACTAAATTGAAGTTTGGAAGCATGCTGATTTTGCCTTCCTTTCTTTTACTATTTTGACCTTGGTTTTGTAACGAGCGTGAGATGGGGGTTGAAAATTTCAGTTAGTTGTCAGGTTGTTGGGTACAATGCCACGAAACTATATTAAACGGTAGCTACCTTTTACTTTTTTTTCTCAGTAGACAAACAACGTGGAAATACCAGATTGTACGAAGCAACATTCATAAAAGGCACTATTATTCAAGTTAACATATATGCACTGAAGTCAGAAAAAAGGACATAATATGCAATATAAAAGTCTAAGTATGCGCTATTACACATCAAATCTTCAAAATATGCATTATATATGAATTTAGCTCCAAAAAGACCAAAACATGCAAACATTCACGGGAAAAGTACTTTATTTGGAATAGAGAAGTCATAAAATGAATATTTGCAAAGTTTGAGAGATGTAATGAGCTTATATAAAAACATGCATTTACATGGAAATCCGGGCTCTGGTGATAACACAACCTCACAAGAATTGCAAGCAGTGCTTGTTTTTCAAGCGTTTCTCCACGGCTGCCAGTCGTACCATAGTTATGGCACTTGTATCAGGGTTCGAAATGGACCTAAGCGGATTGGAACGGCTTTCAGGTTCGTGAATTTCAGGAAACTTTCCGTTCCATCTCGTAAGAAATAGCTATGTATGTCCGTTCCGGGCCGCTTTAATTTACTACTAACTAGCCGCACCCGTGCGCTCCGCTGCACCCGTTAGAAATAAATATAAAGTAATTAATTACATAATTAAAATAGGACATTTGATCCAGGGTACATTCGTGTTTGATAGAAGGATAAATCGTTTAATATGTTATTTAATTTAAATTGCATCCAAATAATTTAAATGCGATCAGTTTGGTCCAGAGACCATTCATTGGTGCAATGACAATTCCTTTAACATGTTTCTAATTTTTATTACATGCAACCATAGTTTAATGAACATTAACATCATTTAGATTTAATGTGTATACTTTATTTTACTTATAGGTTTCCATTGAATTATGGTAATAACTTAATTTTAACCCTTGTTTTCTACGTATTCAGTAAATGGCGTTTGGCCCACTATGGTTCTGAACCCTTCAAATAACTTAAATTATATTATATAATATTACATTACAAATGTTATATTATATTATATTGTATTATATTATATTATATTATATTATATTATATTATATATATTATATTATATTATATTATATTATATTATATTATATTATATTATATTATATTATATTATATTATATTATATTACATTATATTATATCAGAAGTTACTGTAATAACATTATAGCATTATGTCCATCTAGAGAAACTACACTTTCCAATGGTGAAATAATAATTAATTATACAAATCGGTTAATTTAGCTTCCGATATTACTTCATACAAACACAGAAACATTCTCTGTAGGCTGTCTTTCATAGCTTTCGATTGTTGCTGTCCAAGGCTCCTTATAGACGAAGTCATTTGTTTTTTATTTCATTATACAGCCTTAGATGGCAGTTATTTTAATTTTAAAACTCATTTATCTCATTAAATATCAGTCCTATCAAAATTTTTCAAGGAATAACACTTATCGCAAATTATTTTTAAAGAAACTTTTGTTATGTAACATGTTTCACAAAAATCAATAATAAGCCAGATATTTCGATTTATTTAATTCAGGCCTCCTTATAACCCCCCTTTTAAATAATATATTTTGAATGCCATATAGCCTAAAATCTAAGTTACAACGAACATAATTTATATTCCAATTTTGATCGAAATCCGTTCATCCATTATCGCGTGAAAAGGTAACAAACAGACAGACAGACAGACATACAAACAAAAATTTCAAAAAAGCGATTTTCGGTTTCAGGGTGGTTAATTATATATGTTAGGACCAATTATTTTTGGAAAATCGAAAATTACCAGAAAATTTTCGGCTACAGATTTATTATTAGTATAGATTATAGGCCTATACTATTATATTTAAACACATTTCTTCAGTTAACTGTGAATTGATTCTTAAATATATTAACACTGACACTGTCAGCACAATTGGTGCTGCTTTATTGTATTAGCATTCGTATACCGTAAGCTCTCGCTGATTTATAATTCTTCTGCGGCATACCTGTGATATCTTTGAATTGAGTATTGTTGAGGTTCTGAAAAATAGTGTGGAGTTAATTAAATTTTATGGAAGACTCCGCTGAAAATCATGAAACTTTTTCCAAATTTTTTTTAGCTATTTCACTTATTCAGAATTTATATTTGCATACCCCAAATGGATTCAGCTCAATTCTGATTACAAATACTCATATGTTTACACTTTTTAAATTAAGGCTGGAAGGGGGCGTGGAATTAAAGAGCTGTCAAAATTGTTTTTCATCGAAGAATTCTTTTTTAAAATTTCTGATTACAAATCTAGTAACTTTTTGTTGGCTCCGTGAAGTTACTAGATGAATGTAGCGGAGGAGAATATTAATTTACATAAATATCCATTTTTTTTTTCAAATCTATTTTTCTGTGTTCATTTTTGTTGATTCAACACCAACTTTCTTATGCCAAATATTAATCAATCTAGATGAAATTTTACTGCAAGTATTTATGAGGTAGCTGCATGTTTCTATGCATTTATTTTGTGAGAAATGCTGCTAGTTTATTTTATTAATATTTTTCTTATGAACAATATTAATAAAATAAACTAGCAGCATTTTATTTTTGTTGATTCAACACCAACTTTCTTATGCCAAATATTAATCAATCTGGATGAAATTTTTACTGCAATGTATTTATGAGGTAGCTGTATGTTTCTATGCATTTATTTTGTGAGAAATGCTGCTAGTTTATTTTATTAATATTTTTCTTAATGCTGCTAGTTTATTTTATTATTCTTAAGAAAAATATTAATAAAATAAACTAGCAGCATTTCTCACAAAATAAATGCATAGAAACATGCAGCTACCTCATAAATACTTGCAGTAAAAATTTCATCCAGATTTATTAATATTTGGCATAAGAAAGTTGGTGTCGAATCAACAAAAATGAACACAGAAAAATAGATTTGAAAAAAAAATGGATATTTATGTAAATTAATATTCTCCTCCGCTGTATTCCATCTAGTAACTTCAGGGAGCCAACAAAAAGTTACTAGATTTGTAATCAGAAATTTAAAAAAAAAATTCTTCGATGAAAAACAATTCCACGCCCCTTTCCAGCCTTAATTTAAAAAGTGTAAACATACGAGTATTTTTAATCAGAATTGAGCTGAATCCATTTGGGGTATGAAAATATAAATTCTGAATAAGTGAAATAGCTAAAAAATTTGGAAAAATTTTCATGATTTTCAGTGGAGTCTTCCCTTAAAGGACCACATTCCAGCAAAACTTTGTCACTCCATAGTGACCATAGTCCATATCGAGCTAATGATCAGATGTCATAGGCCACTTCTAGGCAGCGAGTCGAATTTCTTATTGTTTAAATTGCGATCTGAGTGTTCATTTCCAATAATTTGCGATACAAAGATTCCAGTCATAAGTGTGGGGCCGGAAATCATTCTCTTTCGCCATTAATAATTATTATTAATGATGTGTGCATTTTATTCAATATTATATTTTTTCAGCTGAATTAAGTGACTACAGTTCATGGTCTCCGTTTGTGTAAATAGATAAAGGGGGTGAAAATTTCCGAAATTCTTATATAAATTGATGTGTTTAACTATAACTATTTCATAACAATACTCGGCGTCATCTCACTGGTCATTAATTCCGTCGTTGTCGTCAACAGCATCATATCCACGAAAATAACAGAGCGGTCCGGTCCGTGAAAACGTCCGTTTCGAGCACTTTGACTCACTATGTACTCGCTTGCTGTCTCCTGCATATTACCTTCTAGCCGATAATTCGAATCGCCAGTGTCTATTTCACTTATAACTAGGGCTCGAAAGTTGATGAAATATCTTTTTCTGAGACATCACAGACAATGCAGAATACAACTATGAAATCTGCATCGACATGGGGAACTATCAATAATGGAATTCCTCAAGGATCAATATTAGGTCCCGTACTTTTTCTAGTGTTTATAAATGATCTTGCCCTCCTAATAAAAGATGTAGGTCATCCCATATTATTTGCAGATGACACAAGTATAGTAATTACAGCCAATAACTCCAACATATTCCAATCTTCAACAGAGGAAATTCTCTTCAAAATATGTGACTGGTCCTCAGTCAATAAATTGGTATTAAATTGTAACAAAACTAACATAATTCAATTTAAATCCTGTCCAAATTCAACGTCGCAAATTTCTAGCGCAATAATTAATAATAGATCCCTATTAGAAACAACAACAACCAAATTTCTTGGCTTAAAAATCGATAATGTGTTAAGTTGGAAAAATCATATTAAAGAAATTACCCCCAAACTAAATTCAGCTTGTTTTGCTATTAGATCTATGCAAAAGATAGTAAATATCAATACCTTAAAAACAATATACTTTGCATACTTCCATTCGGTAATGAGTTTTGGAATAATATTCTGGGGAAATTCCACAGATAGTAGCAATATATTTTTATTACAAAAAAGAGTAATTAGAATAATAGTAGGTGCCAAATATAGGGAATCGTGTAGGACTATTTTCAATTTTTTCATTAATAGTCTTCCTCGTATGTAATCGTGAAAACTTTGTAACTAATTCAACAGTCCATAGCATTAATAAACGTCAAACAATGACTTTCATACTCCATCGGCAAGTCTATCGTGCTATCAAAAAGGAGTGCGTTATATGGCAGTAAAAATTTTTAATAGCCTCCCTATCGATATAAAAAATGAAACTCAAAACATAAAATTATTTAGGTCCAAATTAAAGAAGTACCTAATTTCTCACGCCTTCTATTCTGTAGGTGAATTCATGACATTCAATAACACTTCATGAAATTGATACTAAAACTTTGTGTTGTACTAGTAGACTATATTGTAAATCTCGTCTGTATATATATTTCATCTAGACTGTGACTATAAATTAAGACTTTATAATAGTATTAAGTTTTTTTACTTGTTCCATATTCTAGCTGTAAAGCAATGTATGAATACCATGGAATGTTAATAAATACAATACAATACAATACAATTGTTCTACTGTGTGATTTACACACTTTGTGTAATTGTTTAAAATTATGTTGGCAAACGCAGAAAAATTCTGTGATTATTACATTAAATTGCTGCCCATGTATACACTGTTCATCTACCAATACAATCATTTTAAACTAAGCTCTGTCATTTGAATAAGAAGCGCATCTTTCAGGTAATTTGAAGGAATTTCACTGTTTTTTAAAATCGACCTTTAAAGTTATGTTATTATAAAATCACAATTCTACTTACTACCTTTTGCCACTATCAACTTACTATTTCACTGACAACATAATTTAACTTGTATAGCCACACAGAATCATCATTTCGTTCGAAGAACCATTTTCATAGATTTAAGTTTGGAGGGAACTCTTCCACAAAGCTATTAGGTCACTCATTTCTTTTTTCTTACTTATTTTTTCTGTGGTCTCTTCTAGAATTCTGGTTAGGCTTATATTTTTCTTTCTGGAATTTCGAGGTACGGCATCGTTCCAAGGTTCAGGATACCTAAGAAGTATTTCTTCATAAGTGTGTCATCAGGTTGTCTGTAGTTGTCATAAAGAATCACATCTTTTTCGTGGTTGATGCACGCAACTGAAGAAGAGGTAAAGTCCAATCTTTCCGAGGTACTGAACGAATCATGCTTCTCTTCTATGTCCATCTTTGGGGAATGAAAACGTTGGTACACGCGTGCCTGATTTTAGTGTACTACAGTATCGTAGTTAGACTTGTATTCGGGAACACAGTATCGACTAGGCATCTAAACTCTGAATAATTAAACTGTAGCGATACAAATATGTACGTCTAAAATGAAATGTCGAAGTTCTTGGGCTGGACAAGTTAAATATAAAAGACGATTACAGTAATTCTTACCGTTATATTATGTTTCCCTAATGCAGTAAAAATCATGCAGCTGTTAAAATCAATATCCACCCTTAAAAACTACTACGCTCATCGAACATTCTCCCGTACTTGACTTTAAACTTCATCTCGGAGCCTGATTCAGTCAGTCCCATGCCAACGTTGCCATTTCTAACAACAGCATAGCGTCCACACCTATGGAGTAACGGTTAGGGCGTCTAGCCGCGAAACCAGGTGGCCCGGGTTCGATTCCCGGTCGGGGCAATTTACCTGGTTGAGGTTTTTTCCGGGGTTTTCCCTCAACCCAATATGAGCAAATGCTGGGTAACTTTCGGTGTTGGTCCCCGGACTCATTTCACCGGCATTATCACCTTCATCTCATTCAGACGCTAAATAACCTAAGATGTTGATAAAGCATCGTAAAATAACCTACTAAAATAAAAAAACGGCATAGCTTGTCAATTTAAGATGGCTGTGTTCCAGGTGTTTTTAAACGCCTGTAAGTTCACCGCTGTGGAGGGTTAGCAGTCTCATTGTGAAAAATTAGGGCCTGGGTTCAAATTCCGATTGGGGTAAGTTACCTATTTGAGGTGTTTTCCGAGGTTTTCCTTCAAGCATTCGAAACAGAATTGCTTGGTAACTTTCGGCGTTGAACCTCGGACTCATTTCGCGATCATAATTACACTTACTCTCCGTCATCATCTCCGTTTCTTACCAAAGTTTCGAGCTTGCTCCGATGTAGAGTCGGCTGCGGGCCGCCGCCGCACTTGGACCCCGTGTATATATGGTCATTCGTTGTTGGTGGTAGCGCTATGCACTGTGGGCTCTCCACTGGGCTCATGGTAACTCGTGGGACGGGGACTGAGGGACCGCGGTGAGGACTACGTGGAAAGGTAAAGGGATCGTGTAGACTGTAGGGAATTTCAGGCGGCGAGCAGGGAGATCTGTAGCGTGTGGGACCTTTAGGGCATGCACACCATTCCATCCCAGGTAAGTGAACCCACCCGAGCGGCCTGCGTGCGAGGACAGTTCCATTCCATGCCATCCCCTGAAGGGGGACTAATAGAAACGACTGTAACTGATGAAGAAATCATCTTTCGATGAACTTCCTGGCGTTTTGACAGTTTTGAGAGAGCAGAAACAGATTACTGACAGACTGCAAAATTAAAGATTTATTAATTTGTCCTACAGAATAATATCTGTAATATTAATTGTCAATTAGCATTGTAGTTCAGTAACAAATGATAGATGATGCTAGTCGACGCTTTTTTAGCAAACATACGTACATGAACTTCAGGCAGGATAGAAAGGTAGGACTATAATATTTCAAACGGCAAGCCAAGACCATATCAACAGTATTCACGTTACAAAAACTAAATAGGCTACTATGTAGTATCGAAAAGACTAGTGAACAATGAAAAATGTATGTGATTGTTGTGACTATGAGCGCGTATGACTCACATAACCACAAACTACAAATAGTGCTCTGAAAATTGTCTTTTACAGCTTGTTAAAGCTCATTTCATTTGGGATATTCGGATTAAATCTCACAGCCTAATAATTCAAACTTGTATGTTCCTCACCTTGTATTGTAGTCTGCAAACCAATGACGACACAACACCGGCACATGACATGGCATGGAGTCGACACAAACACAGAACTCACAATATGGTAATATTGAAAGTACCAATCAGCATGCCGTTCTCGACATATATAGTAAATAATAATGATGTCAAGATTGTTAGAATACTCTGGGATACCATTTTCACCGCACAGCTTACAAGCATTTTTTTTTAATTTCAATATATTTTATTTCTTTATTTTCTACTGAAGGCCCTCGAAAACGCGGGGTCCTGTGAAGCGCGGGATTTGTAGCATATTATGCTGTCTTTGCTACTGATGTTTCCGGCAACGAATACAAAAACATAAAACCATTTTCTCAGCTTTGTTAATAGCTTTTTCTTGACAACAATGAATCTGTCTCGTTATCAGATGACTACCACCTGAAGTTCTCAATTATAACAGGAACTAATTGAAAAAAGACGTAGCAGTACGATGTTTAGGATTCCTTGTTCAATAATAATAACAGTTTTTGCTTTTCCAGAGAGATTCTGCCGAAACGAATGTATTATGTTTTGTGCGAGATCGTGCGTATTTGCTTGTTTTCCGCACAGAACCAATACGCGGTAAGTGTGAAATACCACATTCAGTATTCCCAACGTAACACACATAACAATTTCCCTCTTCTTACCGCTTAAGCGCGACATTCATTTTACTGCTTTAGGATTTTAACATATTATTTTTAGAGACGTTTAACATGGTAATAATTATAAATTGGAAACTTACCACTGCAATTTCACCTAAATTGCAATGTTAATTATTGTTTTTAAATATTTGCAAAAATTAAGTAAAGTCTACTACTCCACGAAACTTATTGCATTCCTGATACAAGTAACATTAAGGAAGCCGTGAAAAAATCAACAAGATTCCAGATGCCGATGTTATTACTGCAATATGTTATATAAATAATATTGTTAAAATATTAAAATGAAAAATAAATCATTACATAACCTTACCGTTTGTTTTAAGTTCGCATTTATAGACTGGGGGAAAAAAAGACAGACGTATATCACGGCCTGCTGGAGTATAGTAAACACAGAAAACATTTTATAGCAACAATGTTGAAGAAAGATATTTTGGTTTTCCGAAGTTGCCGTCATTAAACAGAAACCAACATGGAGATTTCATTGCAAATAATTAGAAATTCGTCTTTCAGGTATGTAATAAACGATCTTCGCACAAAATAATGTACGATACACGAGCGGTATGTTTGTTTTCATGTTCGCTTTTTCTCTTTTTCAATCTTTTCCTCGAACATGAAAACGTCAACATACCGCTCTTGTAACGTATATTACTATTACAATTTTTCAGAGTGCATTTTCTGATGTTTTAAAGAGCGAATTCCCTCTTGTTTACAAAGATGTTATTTTGTCTGCAAATCTACTTTCTCAGTCGTCCATGGCGGTAGAAATGATAATAGAAAAGCGTGTTAATATCAAGAAAGACAAAGAAGCAGGTTCTGCCATTCTATCAAATAAAAACAATTAACTCGCATTGCCCCAACAAATGTGTGGGTGGCAATGATACTATAGTTCTAGAGGTAAAAGAAGAGAAATTTTATTTCCATACAGTGCGTCACAATCAAAGTTCCAAGTCAGTGGACTATAGGCCTACAGTTTCAGAAATACAGAAGTTACTTGAACCTAATTTTGCTTGTGGTCAAATTAAAGGGAAAACAATACTGGTAAATATTCTTGTGTCATTGACATACACTTAAATAGAAGAGGAACTTGCAGAAGCTAAATAAATGAATTATTATAAACAAAATTTGTACAAAAATTTTGAAATCGTTGTACACAATAAGCGGCGTGTCCTTTTTCGTTATTAACGAATCTGAAAACGTACAGTAATAATAATAGTTTTATTTATAATAGTTTTATTTTCCCTGGCAGAGGTAAGGCCTAAGTAGGCCTAAGGACATATTTTCTCGAAGTCGTTTTCCATGTAGAACGTCCATATTCGACATAAACGGAGAGAAAATTTTGACATGAAATGTGCCACGGGAACAGAAGACACAATATGAATTTCTCGCCTCGTAGTTTTCCATGTTGTCCATCTCGCTCCATTCTCTTTTTCTCTCCTCCTGGTTTTTCGTACTGTCCTTTTCTTCATTAGGTTACGCTCATTTTCAACTTTCCCCCTTCGAAACAAATTATCTTAAGGGAACCCGTATGTTAAAATTTTAGATTTTCATGCATTTACGTATTTGTAAGTAACTAGGCTGTTTTTACATATAATGAGATAAAATTTTGAACACTCGTTCTTCAAAGTAGGAGAAAACATAATTTAAAATTGCATATAAAACGACGTAGTAGTTTTATAATAATTCAGATATAAATTATGCTAATTAATTATACATAATCAATTTGATAGGTACACTTTTCAAAGAATATATTAAGGCTAGAGACTTGAAACTTTGGAGGTCTAGTAATAACGCTTTGGGCTATAATTTGCCACCTCTGCTAGACTGCTGACTTATTTCTTACATTATTTAAATCAATTTCATTTTTTATAATTAATTTACATAGAAAAACAATCAATCCTGTGTCACTGATAATGGAACTAACAATGTTAGAACAGTAATTGTGGTAGCAAACAATTACTAATACAATAATAAAGCACTGTTCCAAATTTCAGACTGATAGCTGCAATAGTTTTTTAGAAAAGTGTACCTAAATTATAAAAAATGTAGTTTTGAGAAAACAGTGGATAAAGTTCAAACTTACAGTTACTGTAGTTTCAATGCATCCCTGGATTGTAATCATCTTCCTTTTCCTTTTCTTCTTCTTCTCGTCTTCTTTTCTGGTTCCCCTTTGCAGTCCTATGCTCTTTTGATTGGGTTTGCACCACTTTCTTACCTTCTTTTACTCTTCGGACTTCGATGGCATATAGCTCATGTTCCATACTGAATCCTGGTTTTATGTCCATCAACTCCAGAACTTTCTTTCTGCTGCTACTGCCATCATTGAAAGTGATAACAGCATCCAGGACACCAGTCTTGAGGACATTCAGGCCCACAAACACTGTCTTTGGCAATCTCTCCCATATAGAGTTGTTGAAACTTTCATTGGGGTTTTGGGTGCAGCCGGATGTACATTTCTCTACCAGCTTCTTGTCAGCAAGATCTCTGAATATTGGCTTTACCTTCAACATGACAGCTTCTGGTAGGGAATGTTTGTGATCATATACTACATTTTGAGCTTGTGCCTTATTATAACCGCACCACAAATCCAGACCTTTGGGACAGAGTTGATAGTATGGTTTCTCGTTGGTTGAAATTTTATGGAAGTATGTAACCCATACACTCTTCCTCATTTCTTCCACATTCCCTGTGTTCCTTCTAATGGCTAAGCCATAGTAGGTCTGAAAGAGATCAATTTTTGTATTCGTCAAATGACCCGCTCCAGCGAGTGTCCTGCCATCATCCAGTTTTATCCACTTTAGTTCCTTCTTGAGTCTCCCCAGTCGTGCTCCCATTCTCTTGTGGACGTGGCCTATGCATTCAAGTTTTTCAATTTCTACCCCTTCCCCACAGGGCTTGTCTTCTTGTACCTTTTTGAAACCCTTGCTGTCACTATCACCAAGATATTGCACACACCGAATATTCAGAGAATCCTCAGACTGTCTAAAAATGTTCAATGCACCTTGCACCTCCAGTCCTCCAATATAAACTTTATAGTTTTTTGTACATTTATGTACAGTTCCCTTTCCCTGTCAACATATCTGAGAATATTTTGTCAATATTTCCACTGCCAACTCCTTGCCAGTGAGTAATGATGTTGCAGTGACAACACCATTGAGTGACATATGCTCTCACTTTTGCCAACTGCCATCGAAAGCCCCACATATGTCTCTATTGTCACCATTCAACTCCACAGTTTCCATTGCAGCTTGTCTCATTGAGGCTTCTGCAATTTCAGAGAGGAATTCTTTTATGAAGAAAACTTCTCTGTCAAACCTAGCAGGTGTAGAAGTAAGATTCATAATAGCACAAAAAGTTTGTGCAGCCTGTCTGCCCTTACCAATGCTTCGCATACCATACACAAGTCTTGTACTTACATTGTACAGCCTATTTCTGTTCATTGCAGATGTCATTGTGGCCTTTACACTTTCACAATTACTGCAATGTAAATTTATTTTTGTTGCCAACCCTCTCCTGGAACTAATGTTTTCAAACATTTGCATACAGTCTTCACTATTGCAGAACAGAGTAGCCAACACAATTTTCGTCTTGTACATGTTTTCTTCTTCTTCTTCTTCTTCTTCTTCTTCTTCTTCTTCTTCTTCTTCTTCTTACATGAATTCAAGGAGAAAATAATGATAGAAACAGACTGCAGTCGAACCTGTGGTCGAACGAACTACAGAAGTGCCAGCGTGACGCTAGCGTGCATTTAAATACCCACGCACACTCAGCCATTTAGTCATAAAAAGTCATTGAAAAAGGTCCTACCGCTAATATTGTATATATCAATCTGTTCAGAATTGAATAAGGAATAATATTAAGTAAAAATCTAAAAATCGATGTTTTGGTCAATTTTAACATACGGGTTCCCTTAAGTTCCTCCAACGGAACTTAGGGCTCGTATAGATGTTCTCCACAGCCCCAAATACGCTTACCAAGAACGCACGATCGCTAATTTTTAATTAATCTCCTCCAATATACCTTTCTTTCATTGTGTCATTCCACATCTTGTTTCATTATATAATTACTGGTTAGGGTGTACTCATCCTGTCTGTGGTAGTATTTATTTAACCCTTAAATCCATCCTTATCTAACCTAAAAGCACATACTAAGAATAAAGACGTTTCACGCAATTCAAGAGATTAAAAAATACCGTCACATTATTATTATTATTATTATTATTATTATTATTATTATTATTATTATTATTATTATTATTATTGCATAATCACAATATTGTCTCTTTAGTTTATTGTACAACGAAAAACAAACGCGCAACAATAACAGTTCCTCTATTTTTGAATTCTTCAAATTTTCTGAGTAAATGGCAACATAAAAAAAACTGTGCCTTATGAATACGTAGCTGAAACATCTTTGACCATCTTTTTGGTGATAAGAGACAAAACGAAATAAAGGTTGTTACGTAAACTGTTCTTTAAATGAGAATACTTGCTTAAAATTAAAATAAAATATGTTTAACGTCGTATAGTGATATTATTATTATTATTATTATTATTATTATTATTATTATTATTATTCATGTGAACTTTAGAAATGTTATGAATTTCAATGTTAAGAATGAAGTGACTTATTTTCATTCAAAAATTTCTAACGGACGAAATAATATACAGTATATGCGAAATATTTTTTACACAAAATTCATTTTCATATTTATCCTGAAAATGAAATACCGTTATGTAATTTGCATCAATGATTATGAGAAGTAGTGACGTAGTGTACGTGCAGATCGTATTTTAATTGTTTGTCAGGACCCAGCCCAGCCTACGTGTGAGGGCTGTATCATCTCATGCCTCTACCCTTAAGGGAACTGGTATAGTATAGGGACTTATCTTGCAGTTGGGCTTACTTCGGCCCATTGCGCGCCCTCTATAGATAACTGTCGAAGTCAGACAGGTGGCCTGGGTGACATTCATGAATCCGATGCTGACAGGTGGTCATCCTTCCTTGACAGATCCAAGTCCCATCCTCAGACGAGTACCTGATGAAACCAAGGGCCTGGAGTCGTGAGCTCTTCCTTTGTCAGCATATACGCAAAACTCTTCTTTTAACCGTCTATTATTTTCCCTCTTGCGCAGATCACATACCTGGTCTTGCCTCCCGACTAGTATAGTAAAATCGTTTAATTAATATCCGAGTGGCAGCTTTGTGTTTAATATATTTCTTTTTGCACGTATCAGTACTTGTAATGTCAAGCGGTGTTGTCACATTTTCGTTGCAAAGATTCTTCCTAGAATTTTATTGTTTTTATACCGACATAAATATACTGATTTCTACCATCACCATCCACAGTGAATAATTTTTAAACTGTAAGCCTAGATCATATATGTAACAGGTAGGTCATCGCTATGTTAAAATCGTTTGCACTTTGAAGAGTACAACCGCCAGGATCGCCACTCGTCCGCCGTAAACGATGGCGGTACAGTCGCTAATGCAATTCAAATAGGAATTATGACGTGACTCCTTATGTAACAACTAGATGGCAGCGTAGTAAACCTGACAAAAGTTCTTAACGTCAAAGCCTGTAAGGCCGACCTATCTGGGGTAGGCCTATATATGATCTAGGCTGTAAGATTACTTTTAATTAAAATTGAAAATAAAATTACTAACCTATTTGTCGTCATCACTCAACTCGATACATGATAACCTTGTTATGTATGTAGTTGATGTTTGCTCGTTAATTAAAAATGCTTACGCGTCATTGGTATTATCGCCGCGGCCTCATACTTAACATGCCGGCATCATACAATAACTTGCGGTGTGCTTTTAAAATATAATTTTGCCGACCGATTGTTGCTCTGTAGTTTTCACTCTAAACGTCACGTTGTCACGTCTACTTCCTCGATAAGAATAAGCTCTAGTTTGTTATATTGTTAAATTATTATTATTATTATTATTATTATTATTATTATTATTATTATTATTATTATTATTATTATTATTATTATTATTATTATTATTATTATTATTATTTATGCGAGTATACGTTGACATTCTTAACTCTTAATAATAAATCTTTAATAATAATTTTTAATCACATACCTTATTTTTCGTCCTTAGAACAAGACATTGCAACCTCGGTTTTAGTCCACGTGGATTAGACAAGTAGGTGTCATTTTTATAACGGAAGCAGCTTATTGGTTGCAACATTGAAATTGAGGCGAGCGGCGACACAAGAAATTGGGAACAATAATACAATTAAATTTCAAAGACCTGCCGAATGTAACGCACGAGGCCGCTCAAAAACCTGCCAAATGTTAAGCATGAGACCGCGGCGGTAATAGACATAATGTTACCGCTTCTTGTAATCGGAGCGGCGTCTGAGAAGGCATAATCAATAAACAAATTCTTATCTTATCTCTTCAAAGAAAAGCGTCGTCTTTGACACCGGCTGGGTATTAATTAAAAGCTGTCACGCGGATATTATACCATTTCTCTACCGGAAGTGAAAACGATCCAAGTGTTCTGCCGAGGTCCATAAGACTGACAGTATTAAAAATACCTCCTCTCGCCCATTAGCGGCGGCGGACAAGCAAACCAAGTGAGGCATGACTGATGCAAAAAGGCAGAAAATCATACTCAGAACCAATTACTTTCATGTGAAGCACATCCACTCAGTTTCTCCGAATATCAAGGGGAATAGATTCCAAAAAAGCATGGAAACTTGAAAAATTGTCAAAACCTTTTTAACATTATACAGTACACTATACTCCTCCCATCATAGCCATGTATGCTTGGGCAAAGAATAATACGATACCGAAGAAATGGTACGGTAACTTAATGGCACCATAAAATATCAAGGAAATTTCCTAAAATCCTTTGCCCGTGTTAACGTACGTATACAGTAGAACCTCTATTATCCGTGGTATTATAATGAAGGGGGTGGAGTGAACGGTTAATCGAAAAAATCGGATAATCCGTACTTTAAAATGTGTTCATAACCTAAGTGCAGCATAATACAGTTTCTAATTTCCCCCGTGATCTTTTCTTTTAACACGCTAGGTAGTGGATCATAAGTTCACTAATTTAAGTCTGGTTTTCAACGACGGGTTTTTTTAGTAGGTTATTTTACGACGCTCTATCAACATCTTACGTTATTTAGCATCTGAATCAGATGAAGGTGATAATGCCCGTGAAATGAGTTCGGTTTCCAGCACCGATAGTTACCCAGCATTTGCTCATATTGGGTTGAGGGAAAACCACGGAAAAAACCTCAACCAGGTAACTTGCCCCGACCGGGAATCGAATCCGGGTCACTTAGTTTCGCTGCCAGACGCGCTAGCCGTTACTCCACAAGTGTGGACGACTGTAATGGTCAAGGAAACTCCTTATGACGGCTGTCTGTGGAAAGATAGGAATAGTAGAGGTCTCATGTTGTAGATTTACAAACTTGATGCACTTTATGTTTTGTTTTTCATTAGATTGTGCACAGTTGTAATTCCTATCTCATAATGTGATGCGACAGTTTCTCTTTTCCTAAACCACTCAATTACTTGCACTTTCTTTTCGTAGCAAACACGTTTTCTTTTGACAGTACAACTCGAAAAGTAGATCATACTGCGTAAGGATAGGTTTGTAAAAACCTTCCTGTAGAAAAAAAAATCGTACTAATATAATGTACATTACTTTATTTTTTTTTCTGCAGAACAAAAAGAACGAGAGAGAAAGACAGTCGGATAATCCACCAGTCGGTTAATACGGTGACGGATAATCGGGGTTTTACTGTAGTTCTTTTAATTGGCTTATGAAATTTATTTATTTATTTATTTATTTATCTCGTCATGCATATACCTGGTCGTGGCGGATTAGATACAGTACATTCAATTTCTCAATTAACCATTCTCAGTAAACAATTTACACAGTAATATCACAGTCTAGTATATACAGTCATGAAGCTCAATACGTAGGGAATATGCATTCATAGATAGTTGCTAGGATCGCTACTATCACCTTATAACCAAAGCGCGGAACTTGGGGACTTGTGTCGTGTGCATGAGTAAGATTACAGGTACAACGTACACAAAGCTCACGCTGCAAGTGCTCAGGGACAGTCGTGTGTACTAAGAAAGTGGCCACAACTAATGACAGGAAGACGGACGAAGAAACTGTTATGTCGAACCCAATGACATTCAGAGAATTAAAGGTAAACGGTCTGTTTGAGGAAATAGAAAATACGTGTTATTTCGAAAGGGTATTATAGAAGTTTGAAAATACATTTTGTTTTAAATTTAAGATACAGAATTTCGTGGAGAATTCGGAGGAGATACATTATTTTTTTCGAATGGAGAGTTTATATTTTGTAAGTTGTGCCTTTGAAAATACATTTTGTTTTAAATTTAAGATACAGAATTTCGTGGAGAATTCGGAGGAGATACATTATTTTTTTCGAATGGAGAGTTTGTATTTTGTAAGTTGTGCCACACACAAACTAGAGGCTGGAAACGGAATTCATTGAAAGGCATTGCAGTCCCTCAAATTGGAGAAAAATCTGTTCATAGCTATGGATCTAGACGTAGAGGGACCTGCCCTAGTAGTGACACACTAATTGAAAACTATTTCTCAGATACGAGATCAGCTAGCAACTGCTGAAAATCGAACAGAAATCAGTAACAGTGAAAAAATTCACTATTTTAAGTCTAATACCGAAAAATCTTCGAATGTAGGTAGTCATACACTGTAACAAAATGTACACAGCAGAACAGTAAATTTGATATATTTTTCATGTTTATTTTTATTATATATATACTATGAAATTACGTGTAAATTTGATATATTTTTCATGTTTATTTTTATTATATATGCTATGAAATTACGTGTTTCAGCCTACCATAATATTATCAATATGTTGTCGGAGCCAGAAACCACTTTTGTAGAAGACCTGACAGTACCTCCGTGCTGGAAGCGGGAGTATGTTGACATTGAAGTCCAGTCGCTTAGTCACGTGCAAAGACACAAGTCCCCAAGTTCCGAGCTTTGCTTATAACAGACAATGCGAAATAGTAGCGGCACAGTCTATTGTTCCTAGTACTCTCAACAACTCAAACTTCGTGACTGTATATACTAGACTGTGGTAATATGTTGACACATCTGCTCTTCCAAATATCATCATGGTAGTAGAAATTAGCTACAATAATAAATTTACCCTACCTCTAGCTTTCGTGCAACTATTTCTTCTACAGTTATATTTTCTCTTTGTCCGCCGAGGTAGCTCTGTGGTAGCGCGTCTGCCTCCAGACTAGCCGGCCCGGGTTCGATTCCCGTCTGAGTCAGAAATTTACGTCGGGACTAGGAGAGATGGCGGTGCACAACTTCTACTCACTAAATTGTGCACAATATGCCTGGGTTAAATCCCAAACCTCTCCGCAGTGCATATGAAGAGAAGGCATATGTCACTGTTGATAGTGATTCGTCCGTCGGATGGGGACGTTAAGCCTGGCGGCCCCATTGGTGCTATTCAACAGGAGTAAATTATGTGCCGGCAACGGGTTTCCCCTTCTCCCTTCCTCACCTTCATCATCCTCACCCATTCCGTACACTACACTTACCGGTACACGAACACTTACACATACCCACCCTAGTACACGACATAACTCTTCACAGATACACATCATACATAACCTGGCCCGCCGAAGTGGTGTGCAACTTGAAAATGAGTCACAGTCCTGCCATCTATTCGCATTTAATTTAAATTAACAGATACACATTTCTTAGTAGTAAAATATAGAGAAATATTTTATTGGATTCAGTAATAAGAAATTAAACGTGCCATTTTCTTCTTTCATCTACTTTCTTTCCCGAAAACGAGGTTAGTCACAAATCGGTGTGTCTTTGCGGTTTCTGCACGGCATGTGTCCGCCAGACGATCACCCAGCTGTTTTATTGTTTTATTGCATCCTCTCCTTTCAGTACGTGAATAACACCATTTTCAAGGGTCGTGTCTTATAATTTCATCACAGAATTTAGTTTAGAATATCTCTGAGCCCTGAAGATGTTGCAAAGGCTGTCTGCCTGTTTGATGAGGCCTGGTCCCCGTTGTCTTATTGTTATTGCTGCCAATACTTCCACCATGCACCGCATATCAGGAAGCTGTGAAACTTTCCAGAGAAACCCTTGAGTTTCTGAAAGATATGGTTCGGGCAGAAGGCCCAGAATTTCAGCCCGTAATGACCGATTTCTCCTTCGATTGGGGTCTTCTTAATTCCAGACTTACTTCGTGGCATGATCTTAAAATAAAAGAAAAACAAAAACCGATAGCATTATGTACCTTGGAACATATTCCTTGGTACAAGATGCTTTATGATCCAGGGTACAAGAGGGTGCACGTTTAAATAAATATGGACTGCCTAAACTAGAGATGAGAATAAACCATTGAAATTAACATACCGGTATGTGTTTGCTCACCAGATGATAGGGAACACACCGTACTTGATTGATAGTTACAAATACAATTTGGTTTCCTGTTAGAAAACATATCTACAATGAACGAAATATTTACTTTTGATACCAAAAGTATTGTTTCGTCCACAGAACTCACACTTTTTAATAAATCAAACTGGAACTATGATTAGACCTACGTAGCGGCTTTCTCTACAATCTACTTCAGTTTGAGTCGGCTAGGTAGCAGCAAAAATCAAAAACAAAAAATGATCCACGGTACACTAAGCTCAAGGTAAAACAGTCTCCCCACATTAATATTTTTATAGCAATATTTAATTCATGTAGGCTACTGTCAAGGGCGCCCGCAGGATCCAATCTCAGTGGTAGCAAGATGGTTAGAAAATAAGAGGAAATGGATGGACAAGGAGAAAGAAAATTGAACATGAAAAATAGCCAGTTCTGAAATCTAAATTACCTTGCGCACGCATTCATACAGTAGTTTAAAGGACTCGATTTTGTTTAATTGTTTACTGAGGTTTGAGAAAACATGTATCGAGCACGTAGAGAAAAATAAAAAACGCGTAAAAAATAAAATGTCAATGATAGCAATTGCTACCACCGGTTACCCACTGTGGGCGTCCTTGGCTACTATGCCTATATCGGTGGAAAGTTCAATAGTGTCATATCGGTATTAAGGATACATGCAATTTACTATAAAGGAATATTATTAAGTACTAAATAAATAGGTCTGCCTATTTTTGTTGGTATTTTCAGTTTCGATTTGGACTCTGGTTATTTCAATGATTTGTGTTTTATTCACTTTATAGTGTTTTACCGATATTTTATTAATGCACGTCAATACCGGTAAAACACGTCCTAAACTGGCGTCATACCGGTTTTAAGAATTTCCTATATTCTTTACCTATATTGAAAAATATCGAGAAAAAAAAAACAATAGCGATACGGTCTCTGCTTTTCAGTTGTGCAGTAAATTGTTCTATATTCGAAAACCTGTTCATAAACTCTTATACTGTAGACAGATATAGTTTTCTTCTGTTTGCATTTATAATTAAGAAAATATGAGCATTTGAACTGCACAACTACTTGACTCACTAACACTGCCTTCAAATGAAACTAACGGGACAAAAGTTTAAAATAAAGAAGAGTCTTAAAATCAAATTTTATACGGAACGAGGGCTTTGAAATTGGTATTCTACATTCTAAGAACAACATATCTCCTAATATGAGCTCTTTGCCGATTTCTTATTCAGTATATAGTATCATCACAGTTTAGTAGATAACAGTTGCGAAGCTTGGGATGATTTTTTGCATTTCTCGCGATAGTTGCTAGCCGCTTGGAGCGCTGTGAATACTAGGAACAATTGGGCCGTAGGAATAAAGTTGAGCATATCCTTTTACTCTACTATTTTGAAGGATATGCTTCAGATTTTAATAATAAAAAGCAGAGCACAACCTTCTCCTTCTGATGACGCAATAGGAAAAGAGCACTTGCTTCACAGGAAGAAGCATTTGCTTGGAGCGGAACTTCTTGCTTCAAAATTAGAAAAAATGTATGAATAAAGTGAAGCATATCCTTCGATTCAGAAGCATATCCTTCTAAAAAGTAAAGTCTGGTCAGGAGCAAACTCATCTCTGTGATGATTGAATTAGGCTACCAGTCGCATTACAACGTGAAAAGTACTACAAATTATGATGGTGTGCTGTTAGGGAGCAGTATAAGAGTTTATGTACACTTAATGAAGAAAATGTCCAATGGATTAATCCCATTTTTGGAAGAAACACAGGGGAGAAGAGGAGGGGCATTCTCGGAAATAGCTGCCTCTTTAGCCCAAGTGCTAGCTGCTGTTTTCAATCCAGGAGGCCCGGATTCGATCCTCGTCCAGATCATGATGGAATTTGTGGTTGAAAAATCAGACGTTGCAAAGGATTTTCTCGGGATACTCCCATTCCCTCTATCATTTCATTTCATCTATTATCTGCAATAGTAAAAATAGGTTAGTGTAAAGTCTTGGGAGTTTCCGATGCTGATATAGGAAAGGCTTGGGGCCTGGAGCCCCTGAGGTTTATCAGGCTACTCGTCGTGAAACGAGACCTGGCTGTATCTGGAGCTGAGGTAGGTTGGCCAACTTATCAGCGTCGGATTCATGGATTCCACCGAAGCCACCGTCGGACTTGAACAATTATCGGGTATGGGCTTATAGAGCTCACAATGGACCAAACCGTGCCTAAGTGTGCGGACTCTTAAAGCCAGACATCCACATGCCGAAGCAGAGGTGGACGATCATCCAACCAGAATGGAGATATCGTGTGGTTAGCACTATGATCCCCCCAGCCGATATAGCTGGTTTGCAAAATCGGATTTTCGCTACCTATCGTAGCTCCCCAAGTGAATTACGATGCTGGGTGGGCACCGGTCCCATACACTGGCCGAAATTTCATGAGAAAATTTCTTCCCCCATGAGGACTCAAACCAGCGCGCATTCGGTAACGCGAGTCCTAGGCAGGATGCCTTAGACCACGATGCCATGGTGCGGGACCTGTTATTAGTGTATCTAAGAAAAAACAGAAAAAGCGAACATATGGCTGAAGTTGTCACATCATTACAAGATACGTACAACTGTTGCAATAACTGAATAGTTATAGAAATTTAATTTTCCGAATGCTATTAGTGTATTAGACTGGAGTCGTGTGGTGTATTCCTAAACCTACACAGGGTGCTGGTATGATCATGAAATGATTAGCATGTTGCAGGCTACATGCGCTGCAAAAGAATGCTTTAAGAGTGTTACAGCTAGTTGGCCAGGGTCCGTTCTTGACTGTAGGATAAGGAAAAATTCATCAGTTCGTGATGTGTTAAGTGGATTTAAAAATACTGTCCTATTGGGTGACGGCTTGGAATCATGGCTCGTGGTATCATATCGAAATCGGATTTTAAAATAAAGAGACAGTTATTTTATAATAGAACTTTCATTTGGCCAACTAAAAAGTAGGTTTTCTATTCTACAACAATTGCTGCCTCAAACGTCCCAAAAATCATTGTTTGTTGCTTTGTGTTGCACAATGTAGGCTAGAGAAGTACGTAGATGATCATGATTATGACCTTACAGAAAATATACAGGATTTAAATGAAGATGAAAATACTTTAGAGCCAGAGGAATCTGCCACTGGAAGGACTTCGAATATATTCACATCACTGCAGTGGTATAATTTTTCTACTTGTATTTTATTGATGCACACAGATTAACGCAGAAACTTTAATTAACCATCATTATTTCTCACACTCACAGTAGGCGCAATTATATTTAATAATACTATTATGACCACTGCAAAGACGCATGTTAGGAGGAAGTTATTAGTATGCCGAATTTTCTTCGAAATATTTTATCATTTTTTGAAATGCTGTCTCTTTATTTTTCCTTTGCACTACTGGAACATGTGACTTTTTTTTCTAATATTCCGGGATGTGTAGCTAAAAATATCATTGTACTTTCAAGGGGCTCACAGCTACCTCCGTCTGAATCAGAAGATCCAGTTTTAATCACGCGGAATCTTTACCTAGTTGTGATTGAAATAAGTGTGGTTTATTAGCATCAGAAGGAAAGTTGCTGTGTCATTGGGAGGCCCACAGTTGCCTCTTATCGCGTTCCTTTATGAAACCGAACACCCGCACTCAGTTGATAAAGAGCGCCGACAAATACACAGTATTGCAACATGAAACGTCACAACAACTTTTATGAGCACATGCTTCTGTCTTTAGAAGCAGAAGGTTGAAGGATAAGGTAGAGGTTATTCTTACAATTCGAAGCATATGCTTATACTTCAACCTCTTGCTTCGGAGCATAGCCTTATACTTCAACCTCTTGCTTCGAAGGAAATCCTTCAGTTTTATTCATATGGCGTGTCACTGTCATCGTGATCTAATACAGGCCGTAAGGCAGACCATGTAACTCGCTTAACTTGATCACGAAGGGCGGCGTTTCAGCCATATAAATTAGTTGGAATGTATTAAGAGTAACATATATTTCTCTAAAATGTAGTGTAATTGCAATAATAAAATTTAAAACAATGATTATGAGACACTTCAGACATAAATCACTTGCGAGTTAAGATGAAATATTATTTTTGGTGTGAAAATTACGTTGTTCGTATGTGTAATACTTGCCTTTATTTCGATTAAATATTGCGAAATTCTTGTACATTCATTTATGCACGAGTCAATTTTCAGTTGCACCGCACGGATATTTAGATATGTTGAAATTATAGGTTATGTTTACTGTCCCAGTTGCCCCTTTCTGACTAATTTTAGTGGTCTCCAATACCCTGCCATTCATATGGAAATATTATAGGTTATGTTTACTATATCTTATATTCCTAAAGTCGCAATTATACATTATAATTAAGCATAATGTCATGTATGATACTCCGCACATTCAATTTGTCTGTATTTTAATACTACAATTGAGTATTGAATTATTGTATGTATCTACTACCTAAGAGACGAAGTAACAGTCGCACGTACACTAATTTCATAAGAGTGGTATGATAAATTTTCTGTCTTTATTAAGGAAGGTAGATGTGCTATATTAAAATCACAATATAAATTCTTTTTTATTAAACCTCAAAATAGCTTCCATTCTAAACTTAAAATGTTGATGCGAAAAGATAATGTTAACATGTAAAATTCCCTTCACATTAAAATAACACAGTTTTGTAATTATTTCTGCAACATAGGCTATTATGCAACAAGAAGTAAAGGGAACTTATGGACATATTGCACTAAATAAAACTTAGCTATGATACGCAATAAAGTCACTGAGCTCCATACACTGAAATAGAAAACCCGAACATACATTACGGCCTGGTCTAGATCGAAAAGGCATTGACTGTACCGTATTTCGCATTGTTGTGAAAAGTTGTGTAAACTGTGAAATGTTCGTTATTGGTTGTAATAACTGTAAATGACTAAAATACAATAATTTGAATAATAATATGGGACAAGGAGATGTTTGTAGCACTATAAATTCTAAGAAAAAGAGGTCAGAGTTATCCTTCTTCCGAAAGATCCAGGAAGGTGAGTTTATAAAATATAATATATACTTTATGAATAGTACATTATGCAACGAGCCTATAATGATAGTAATTAAGAAGCGAGTATGGATGTTTATGAAACGAGCGCGAGTTTCATAATTTTCATACGAGCTTCTTAATTACCATTATAGGCGAGTTTCATACGACTTTTTATGCTCGACCATATTTCTAACTTGAAATTATTCAGATGTAGCCTATACATTTTATTTGTATCTGACAAGATCGGAAGTGACCTTGTTCTAGGTCGTGAATTGTGAGATGTGCGCAGACGCGAAAGTATTGATTTTTTCCGAGGAACAATAATGTTATTGACCTTGTGTAATCCCGTTAAACTTGGTATAACCTTGATTATTGAATTCGACATTGAAAAACGAGATGCCAAATTGAATTTATTTGAATATTATTTACAATTAACGCTAATTATTATAGTAACAGAACATAACCTTCTGCGACAGTATTGGATTTCCAGCCTCCGTGACTTTTCGCTAATTCTCTTTCGACTGCATATCCGAGAATAATCGATATTTGCGGTTTTATAACGGTACAAAGCTGACTTGTTATTGGCTGAAAACCTGTAAGCTGAGTTGTCATTGGCTGAAAACACCTGTACTTTAATGAGTAGGTGTACTTTAATGACATGCATTAAAGGACTGCTACCAGGTGTATAATTACTATATTTCGGCATGGTCGAGCATAAAATAATATATAAACCTTATGTATTTCGTATTTCAATAGTGGAAGGAAGGTGTTAATTTTTCAAAAGAGTACGATATCAAAAGTACATTATATTTTATCGTCTGCTAGGGAAAGAGTCTGTGATGAGGCGATAGTAGCGATCCTGGTGGCTAGCAACTATCTATGGATGCATATTTCAACTGTCTATGTTTGCATTTTTAGTAAGTATTGAGCTTCGCAACTGTATATACTAAACTGTGGTATCATATTGGAAATCCAATAAACAAGAGTAAAAAGGTGATTCTCTTAGGAACAAGTAGGCCAGGAGCATTATCTCTGCTATCATATTGATGAAAAAGTACTCAAATCCCATATTCCAGAAGATATTAATTTTAGGACCCATGTTTATTAGCCTTCCTTGTTTTGATGAATACTACGTCTTAAAATACTGAATGCTTTTTAAACCCTCTGTATATACAGTCTGATCCGTTTGGGTATGGATAATATTAATTTATTATTGTAAAGCTATTATGATAGTAGGAAAAATTTCTTGCTGGTTATATTATGACTAAAAGATGGGAGTTTCCATATATGTCAATCGATAATGCACAATCTGAAATTACAAATGAAAATCAAAAATGATTAAAATGGCTACTACAAATCAATAGCGGGCACAATTTGTTCTTTGGTGTGTTAAATTTGAGAGTGTCAAAAGAGTTCAAAGGGAATTTTGACGTGAGTATGGTGTGCGTAATGTACCTAAATACGATTCCATAATGTTGTGGTATCGAGGATTTGTAGAAACAGGTTATGTGTTAAAAAAACATGCAGGAGGTCGTAGGCGAAACCCAGTACGAGAAGCAGCTCTCTCTTAGCTTGGTCCCCAAACTGCCCAGATCTAACCCTTCCTGACTTCTTCGTGTAGGGTTTTGTTAAATACATTGTCTATTCACAGAAACCCAGGGACATTGATGATCTGAGAGTAAAAATTACTCAAGCTTTTCAAATCACCCCTCTTATGTTACAACGGACATGGGCTAAATTGCTTCAGAGTTATGAGTTGTGCAGGCTGCGCAATGGGGGTCACGTTGAGGTCTGAGGAATCTCCTATCTTTCAGTGTTATATGCATAAAGTTTCAACAAATAAAGTTCAGTAGTACATGTTTTGCGATGTTTTTATTTTATCCATACCCAAACGGATCGCCCTGTATAATTCAGTTTTAATGACTTAATAGTTTATCAGAGAACTTTAGTTAGCTAATTTACGGAACACTTCAAATTGAATGTTTTCAGTAAACATATAAATTTGTTCATAATATAGATAGAATCTTAATGGGATTACAGTAAATGGATTTGATTCGAAATTCTTAAGCCAAAAACACTCGAGGTACAAAAGTTGCGAAATTTTAAACAATCTGATCGGCCTGTTAATAAAATTTATACACATTCACAGAAAAGGTGTGACCTAGGTGGGCGCAACAGATGAAAAGAGTATTGCGAGGTCTGCACGCCACTGATCAGTCGACGCGCACCTTGAAGCGGCAACATTGTTGCGAAGACATCACACCTCCACGCGCAACAATGAAACTGGCACCTGTGCAGCGGTCGAGTCGAGCGTAGATTATATTCTTCCAAGCTGAGAACTGTCCCTCCAGTCCTCGGAGCATTGTACTGCCCCGTTTTCGGAGCGGTGGAATCTCTGCTATGCCTAGATTCGTGTAATAGGTAGAGATTTGAAATAAATTTGATACTGAAGTATTGGACAAGTTGGAATTTTATATTTTACAAATAAATAATTTCTCAGAATTTTTAAGACATCAAATTTTCCTCGCGTATATCGATATTGAAAAAACTGGCCACCCTACATTATCTCCTGACCTAGTTATCTCATGAGTGATGCTTTATTGGAATCGCAAATACCTTACTTGGACAGCTACCAGTTCTGCGCGCGAACGACTCTGGTGCTGCTACCTAGGCGGCCGGTGTGGAGATATTCGCGAAACAAGCTGTAATCAACTGCAATGTATATTGTTGCTGGGCTAGTTAATAGTTTTATTAATTATTGTTGTGTTAAAATGTCAGGGTGTATATGTGCTATTTATACTCGTAATTGCTACAATTTTATTACAGTATTGCTCCAGATCGTACTTTCGATCTCCAAGAGTTCATAAAACATGAGTCAACAAAATTCTTTATTAGGCCTAATGCCTTTGTCTCTGTGTTCATAGAACAATAAAAATTAGCTTTTATTATTTAAGCCTAATAAATGAATAGAAGTTAAAATATATTGGAAATTGTAAGGTTTTAGCAAATTAAGTTTTAATGTTGTCCACATGCCTTTACTAATTATTACAAGCATCAGATTACTACCATTTTTATCTTTGCAGTTGTCAGCAATGGGTATATAAAGCGTTATTGTAAATTCATTCTTAATGTCAGAATTAATTTTGTCTCACTAAAGCAAAGAAAAAATACGCAGTGTTTCTCATAATATGCAGCTTTGATATAAAATAATGTTACATTAGATACGGTACTATTCAATTAATATTTATATTTGTGGACGTAATTCCACGCCGCTCCGCTAGATGTCAAGTCCGTGATAT
Organism: Periplaneta americana; assembly: GCF_040183065.1. Classification (NCBI taxonomy): domain Eukaryota; kingdom Metazoa; phylum Arthropoda; class Insecta; order Blattodea; family Blattidae; genus Periplaneta; species Periplaneta americana. Next base: position 65,981,656 of record NC_091131.1, on the reverse strand, counting down.
TTCGCACTCACGTCAATGCTGTCCGGTATTATTATTATAGTAAGGTATTTGGGAATCGCTTAATGAGATTCCAACTAGTCTTCCGGCACAATTTTGAGAAAATAAGAAAGTAATCTTCATGGACTCGCTACAACCAGAGCGCAGTTTATAGCGGGATCAGAGTGGCACTTAACCCTTAACTTGGCAAAGCTTCATTTCACACACTACTTTATTGAACCTTGTCGGACCGTAAAGAAAACAACTATTGCAATGTCCATATTTTTATATATTGTACAATATTATAGTATTGTGAAATTTTAATTTTCCTAGCAAATTTTTTCCTATTCTATTAAAAATTTTAGCATATAGCCTATTAACCTGTAGGATACATTGTCAATTTAAGGGTTAAGGAAAATCTCCCTACTCTGATTTCAAGGTTAGTTACCCTTATTTCAGTGTTTCGCTTAGAGTATTTTCCTACTCCGTAGCTCCTGTTTTAAACGGAATATGTTGTTACATACCACTTTTTTGCAGTTTGACTACTAAATGTCTTAAGATTTGCATAAATTGGTTAGTTGGTGGAGAGGGGGGCGCAAAAGTTTCTCTTGCCCATAGGAGTAGCACTACTTAATAAGAGGCTGCACGGCTCCCTTCATTATACTCACTTGTAAAGAGTTTACATCCGAGGGGGACACTGGCTGGAACCAGGGTTGCTAGATTGGGCAAAATGTCGCGGATTGGGCTACTCCGAAGGCCTGTTTGCGTCTATTTTTTATTTCAGGCGATTTGCAAATTTTTGGGCTACTGGAAATTTTGGCGAGCGAAATTTGGGCATATGAATACTCCTTGTCATTTTCAAAAATATTAGCTTTTTCTTTGAGTTTATACTTGGCAGGACATAGGTTTTCGATTTAAAAATCAATTATTTCTTCTAATAACTTGTACGATAATTGAAACCCACGTGAATCAATACCTATAGACTATGTTAAACCAGTGTTACGCCCCCACGAAAGGACTTGCCCATCCTCACTCCGTCACTTATCTGAGAAAGCGCCACTGCATAGACTAGATGCAATGCAAGCTACTTTCAATTAATAATATTAGTTCGTAACTTTTGTAAAGAAAAATGTGTTATAGTCGACGATCAACTATTTTATTGTGTTATTCATTATCAGTATTACAGCAATAATAATTATGAGTTACTTATTGCTCGGCGCTGTGGCGCAACGTTTATCATTCTGGCCGTGAAACGATCGGGCCCTGGTTCAAATCGTGGTTGGGACAAGTTAACTTTTTCCGGAGTTTTCCCTCAACCCATTAAGAGCAAATACTGGGTAGCTTTTGGAGATGGATCTTGGACTCATTTCGCTGGCATTATCACCTTCATCTCACTCAGTCGCTAATTAACCACGCCAATTGATAAATCGTCGTAAGGAAGAAATAACAGTTTCATGAATTATTACTAACAAATCAACAGATGTTACTTGTATTATACATCTTCGCAATGTATCTGTTGAAGGTATTATGATAGGATTTTTGTCCCTCATTAGGGTAGAAGATAGAAAGTAAAATATTGGGCGATTTTTTCTTCTGAAAGGCGACTTTCAAAGAAATAATTGCGAATTTCAGTGAAAACAATCTGGCAACCTGGCTGGAACAGTTGTCCCTTGACACGGTATCTTGAGCATTCCAAACAAGGAGGTTGGAAGGTATGTAGCCTACAGTACATTAATGTAGTTTCCCTGTGGAGCCGTCTGCCAGAAATTGACTTCTTTCTGTATTATAATACATTACTTATTTTATAGTTTAGTGAACTTTTTTTTAGAAAAAAAGAAACAGAAGTTGCAAATTAAATTGAAATAAAATGAAAAAACTATTGTAGTGCTCATTGTAGCTTACAATATGCCCTTCGAGTTTTAGTGTTTCTTACGGAGGCGAAAAAACGCTTGAACGTGAACACTGCTTTCTGAAAATGATTAGACATGTGATAAACTCTTCGTAACTGAAGTTTAGCTTCTGATATCCAGATTTCGCTCGGAAAAAATCTGGCAACCCTCTCGGCAACTGAGTCTCTACAAAATCTTCCTTAATGATGTTAATTTAAACATTAGTGCAAAAAATTATATAGTTTATACTGTAGAACAAAAAATGTGTTTTCAAGAACAGTGAGGAACAGAGCTTTCAGTTAACCCAACATTTATTCGTGACAATGAAAATACAGTTACACTGTCGACATGTGCTTGTTTATAATGTCTCCTTAACATGTTTTTAGTTTGGTAGGGAAGTGATGACAAGGCATTTTATTGGACGGACTTGTTGTTTGGAGCCACCCCATAAGTTTGTTCCTCTGTGTACAACAGATTCTCAACGAAGCAGATTGATTAAAAAGAACCAAATTATTTTAAGCTGAGACCAGAGGTGACATTTTGAAAAAAAAAGTAAAATAAAATAAAAAATAATAAACATTTGATTTTTTTCTCAATTATGTAGGATTTTCTACGTAATTTGGAATATAGTTAAATGAAAATTCTGATTGTAACTGCTTTTGATCATGTAATGTTTTTTATTTGTCGAACTACTTTTTCTATATTGCGCACTATTACATAAAAATATAAATATCTCTGAAACTATTTGGTGAAAAAGGTTGTGATTAGACGTGGTTTGTAGCTGAATGTTCGTTTCATAAGCTGGTGGCATTGTTGAAGATTATAGTCGCTGACTTCGTTGTGAATTTTCAAAACTTAATTTAGTATTATGTTTTTTTTTTTTGTTTGTTTGAAAATGTAACATTTTCTAATGTTAATTCGTAAGTTAAAAATGCATAACTTATGTACCTTTTTCTCAGAAAATAAGATAGGAAGAAGCATAAAGTTTTTAGCTTATCTATAGTGTTACATTGCTTGCTGAGCTCTAGTATCAGATCATTTGGATAACAACTTTGTTGTGCATGAATATTAATGTAATTTAATCTTTCTTAAATATGAGTCGGTTACAAAGAAAATAACTATATTTTCATGTAGTACACTTCCTAAACAAGCGCTCAGCATTTTTAAGATAATAGAGAATCAGCAATACAATTTTCATGGATATGTTATAATAGTTTGAAATAAAGGTACTTATAGATGATTAATTCAACAATGGTAATATAGGGCTTCTGATTTCATCTTAAAATAGGCCTATACTATTCAATAACGAGGATTACATTAACGTATAATCAAAACTAATTTGTGAAACAGCTATGTATGATCTTACAGTTTGGTCTTCACCACATGCATACATAGCGAAAGTACATATTTGATTCTTTTTAATCAGCTGGTGCAATAAAGTCGACAGTTACAGAAATTTGCAAACTGGTCTTAACTTATGACTGTGAAACAAACATGAATTAAGTAACATACAGTGTTACCGCTTGGATGGCTACTTTGACTACTGTTTCACGATACATTTGGTCCTAATTTACCAAATATCACCAGTGTTATTCAACACATTGCTCCGATTTATTATGGATTACTTGGTCAAACGCATTCTTAACTCTTATAACCAGTCATGTGAAGTCACGTCTTCTCCAACAATTAGGAACAAACTTAGGCTGATATTTCTTAGCGCTCGTTGGCCTCGGGTATCACCGAATTGTTGACGATAAGGCTGTGGATGATGCCTTCTCGACGCTTTCCACTCGTCACGGCCTTGATATACGCTGGCATGTCCCCCAGAGTGAAGTGGGTCTCTGTGCCATCTTCCACAAATTCACCCTGGAAGCAATGAGTAAGTAATCACAATTGAAGACCACAAGGGAAGAACGTGATAAGTCCAAAATTAAAGATTTTCTGTTTCAGATGTCATGTAATAGCTCAGATAGTGTAGATTTGTGTAGTGTCACTGTACAGAATAACAATCTCATCAGTTCAAAGAAATCTGAAGAATGATAACCCAAAGACAGTAGGATATAATGGGTCTTCAGACTTTTAACTTGCTCCCCTATAGAAACAGTAAAACGTGACTTATCAAGTTTTACCATTGTACTCTTCAATTATGAGTGCAAAACCGGTGTTTGATCAGAATTTCGAGACCTAATGTTTTTGGCACTACAATAAAATTGTAGTTTCAGAGTGAGAGAAATACAAACAAAATATCCGTATTCTCGTTAAAAAGAAAAGAAAAATGAAGGCAAAATGGTGAAACTAACGTGTAACGTGGACAGCTTCAAATACTTGAGGTGTACTGTAATACTTAGTAGTCAAATGAGCTGAAGTCAAAAGGAGGATAGCGAAGGCAAAGAAAGATTTTAACAAGAAAAGGATATTCTCTACGGACCTCTGGAGAAAGAACTAATGAAGAGATTAGTGAAGTGCACTGTGTAGAATGTGGCATTGTATGCGGCACAAATATGGGCATTACGATGGAGTGAAGAGAAACGACTGTAAGCATTTTAAATGTGAATAATATGAAGAATGGAGCGTGTGAAATGGACCAAAAAAAAAGTTGTGTTAGAAAGACTGGGCGGAGAAAGAATGATGCTGAAAATGATCAGGAAGAGAAAAATAAATTGGGTAAGCCACTGACTGAGAAGAAACTGCATGCTGAAGGAATGGTGAATGGGGAAAAAGTTCGCGACAGAAGATAATATCGGACTATAGAAAACATTAAGATACTTGGATCGTACGCAGTGACGAAGAGGGCTATAATTACTAGACCTAACACCATTTTTCGAAAACATGTTTGTGGTGCGAACAGTCAAACTACGTGAATAACATTTTTTTAGAAATTGTTTTATATACCACATTAGTTTCCTCACTCTTTCTTTATCAGTCTTACCTTTACATTCTGATTGCCGTCGTAAAATGACATGATTGTTCGCATATTTCGCGGTAGTGCCTATACTTGTTTTTTTTTTTTAAAGATGGAACATGACAGTTAAGCGGCCGAGCTTGGAACTACAGTGCCATGTTACCAATATGGACTACCACGCTGCCAGCTGATAGAAGCTAGCAATTGTCGTTAAGATGGCTGGCGTTAAAACATTCCTTGACAATTGACGCGAAGGTAAGAAAACAATACAAAAATTGACAGAGAATCAAAGACGAAACGTGCCAATGCTAACATTGTGTGCGCAATAAATGTAGCCAAGAGAGCTATTAAGCACTCGCCACGTAGGATCTGTAAGTTTGGCAACTCAACCGTTGTTACCATAGCAACAGGCCTACCACGCTTCAGTCGTTTTTCCGATCGCAACACTCCTGTCATGTCCCATATTAAAAAAAAAAAACAAGTATAGCTCTCTCAATGTTGTTCAACTGATCAGGCTCGAAACTGCAGAAGATATTATTTTAGTAGATTGTGATTTAACAGGCTAGTAATGGAGAATTATTGAATTATGGTTTATAGCCTGCTCCGGCATTGGTTTTGATACAAATTTCATTGCCCTTTATCATGCAGCATTTTAGTGGTACGTAGTTAAAAATACGGTATATCAGATTATTACAATTTTATGAGTATGATGACGTACTCACCATCGCCTCCAGTTTTTTTCCATTGGCCCACACATCCAAAGTGTCCTTCTCTGCAACACAAACATGAAACAGAAATTAAAGTAACCACTATTAAATTACTCGCGATCATATCCTTTTGGACCCCGTCACAGCATTGTCACTGCAGGAACAATGTATACACTTTTTTTTTCTTTACAAGTCATTTCTGAGAAATATGGGATGGAAATTTCAGTTGATAAGACTGAAGTAATGGGCTCCATCGCAAAAAATCATTTTCGCAGCAAAATTTGCCTTTATAATAAACTTGTAGAACAGGTCTTTTGTTTTAAAAATCTAGGTCATCATATAAACCAGCGATGGCCAACTGGCGCCCCGCATCTGGCCCGCGATTCCGGCCCCGAGGAGTCTGAGGTTTATTTCCAAAAACGTAACTTTTACTATTATACTGACACAGTATTCATTTTTTATTCACAAGTTTACAGTGTTTTTCAGAAGCTAAATAAAAGACCGAAATGGTTAAGAAGGAAGGATTTATAAAGCCCATCAAAATAATAATGATCGCTCCCCGAAAGTTGGCTTGCGGGGGATGAGGTATTTACTGTTTCTCAACATCTTAGCTTTTGTAAAGGATTTTTTATATTGAATAAAGACCATAAATTATAGTGCTTAGTATGTCTTTAAGGGCTGTTTTTTAATTGGATTTTTATGACGTATCTAATACTATGCTATTTAGCGTCGATGGAATTAGTGACAACGAAATTTTATTTGGTGACATGAGACCGAGGATTTGCCGTGTTAAATTGTAAGAATTGTAATTGTATTCTTGTAAAATTTTGACTTGTTCCACATCTTAAAGCTTCCTTGCTAATGTAAGATCTATGGAATACAATAAATAAAATGAAATGAAAAATATCGCATATTCTTCGAGAGCCATCCTCACAAATTATAAGTTGATTTTAAATCATTGGTTTTCCATATATTCAGAAACCACACTGTTACCCCCTAAACAGCTTGTGTACAAGGATTTCAATTGGTTAAGGAAGCACCATAAAAACTACATTCCATAAGATTTTTAAGCTCATTTCTGCTCAAGAAGAAAGAATCTTTCCTATGACAATTCTATAGTGAGTAATGACAAATTTCCAGTCATCTGTCCTTTGTTTATTAAAATATATGCATTATAACTTTCTGCATGGATAGAACTAAACATAAGACATTATCTGGCCCCTGATGAAGTTGCCTAAATTAAATTTGGCCCCCGAGAGGTATTAAGTTGGCCAAGCGTGATATAAACTATGAACTGGGAAAAGATATTTCTACAAAATTGAATTGTTCTAATTATGCAATGAATAAACTTATATTAATAATGTTATCAAACCTTCCCTTGTCCAAAAATATACAAGCATTGACGAAACGTATTCTCATGAATGGAAGTGAAGCTTGGATCATAGGCCCTCTATGTAAATGTTACAAACACCGAACCACTGCCAATACAATTATATTTTTAAAAGAAATTAGACAAAAAATAAATATTTAAAAAGAATTAAAAGATGATCCTATTTCAAAGAAAATTCAAAACTATAAACAGAAATGAAAATACCATGTACTCAAAAGCCCCCTACAAGAATATCACTTCAAATAATAAACTTCAGTCCTTCAGGAAAAAAATCTTTAGGCTGTCCGCTGAAACGATGGAGTGAGCCAGTAATAGATCTAATATATCGCAGGAAGAAGGCGACCATCTAAAAAATGATAATTCGACACATACAATAAAAACGAAAAGAGCCAGTGTCAAAATTGACATAGGTTTGAGCTGTCACAATAAAATTCTTCCACCCACATATTTTCACACTTACAATTACCCTCACAGGCCTCCAGCGTAACTCAGTCGGCTAAGGCTCTTGCCTGCCGATCCGGAGTTGCGCTCGGGTTCGATTCCCGCTTGGGCTGAGTACCTAGTTGAGTTTTTCCGAGGTTTTTCCCAACACTAAGGCAAATGTCAGGTAACCTATGGCGAATCCTGGGCCTCATTTCGTAAAATATCATCTCACTATCACCAATTCCATCGACGCTAAATAACCTCGTAATTGATACAGAGTCGTCAAATAATCAAATAAAAACTACCCTCATGAGTAAAACTTAGCAGATGTATCGGTTCGATAAGTAAATTAGTATGTTACTTATGCCACTTCTTGCTTTATATCTTAAAATGAACGATTTCACATTAATTTTCCTACCAATTTATGCATATATATTTACGCCCTGAAATTTTTTCCCGAAAGGTTCACGATTTGAGACGTAATTGTATGTTAGGAATTATTCTGAACCAAATATTTTTGTGAACATTCATTTGACACCAATTACTTACTTACTTACAAATGGCTTTTAAGGAACACGGAGGTTCATTGTCGCCCTCACATAAGCCCGTCAACGGTCCCTATCCTGTGCAATATTAATCCAGTCTCTATCATATCCCACCTCTCTCAAATTCATTTTAATATTATCCTTCCATCTACTTCTCGGCCTCCCCAAAGGTCTTTTTCCCTCTGGCCTCCCAACTAACACTCTATATGGATGTCTGGATTCACTCATAAGTGCTACATGCCCTGCCCATCTCAAACGTCTGAATTTAATGTTCCTAATTATGTCACGTGAAGAATACAATGCGTGCAGTTCTGCGTTGTGTAACTTTCTCCATTCTCCTGTAACTTCATCCCTCTTAGCCCCAAATATTTTCCTAAGAATCTTATTCTCAAACACCCTTAATCTCTGTTCCTCTCTCAAAGTGAGAGTACAACACTAGCCTATGTAATAAAAATCTATAAGGAAATCGTTAGAACTGATGTGTAGCAGATCACTGTTTTGTGCAATTTTGGACCCAAAATGAAGTTACTGGGAAATTTTGAATGTCGACAATATGAGACAATCCATCCAGTTGTTTAGGATATAAACCGTGGATAAGTGGTCACACAAACTGTAACTTTTCGGTGAATTTTACTGAAAATGTAGAAATGTATTTTTGTAGCGCCATGGTGCTTTTTTCATATAGGCCTAGCCTAATAGTCAGAGAGCAGTAATACCACAGTCTAGTATATACAGTCGCGAAGCTCAATACGTAGTAAATATGCAAACATTAGATAGTTGCTCACCACTAGGATCGCTAATATCGCCTCATTACAGGCAATGCAAAATAGTACCGTCACAGTCTATTGTTTCTAGCACCCTCAAAACTCAAGCTTTGTGACTGTATATAGTAGACTGTGGTAATACCACAGTCTAATAGATACAGTCACGCAACTCATACGTATAAAATATGCCAACATTTGACAGCTGGCGCGACAGTAGCCCTCTAGCGGCAGGCAAGTTAAAAGTGTGCACACTACATATGATAACACATCAGAAAACGGGTTTTGCGTAATTTATTTTATATTTTTATGCTATACAATAAGTATATATGATTCTTATTAATTCTACTTTAGAATCCTGGAAGAATTTCACACGCAGTTAATCTACAAGTTTCAGAAGCTGGGAATAAACGTAATTCTTTCTGTTCCTTACAACTGAATCATGGCCCTGATCACGTATCATGGTTTGAAATAATATAATTGTTTGTACGTAGACGGTTAATTCAATTCATTCCTAAATATATTTATAAACCATTGGAACTCTATATTTCCTGTGAGAAGAGTCAAAATTGTAGGGCATATCTCGTAGGGTACATCGCGTGGTGAACTCCTCTCCCTATTTCCTGAGAAATTAATTACTGTATTTTCCATACCGCAAATTGGGGTAAACTCGGCCGCTGAGGTAAACTTAAAAATAAAAAAGGGGAAGATTTAAACCTTAATTTGACAGACATTGATTTATGAAGTTTATTATTTTTCAAATTTTTTTTATTATTATTTTGAGTCGCTAATAGTGCTGATATTATGGTTTAAATTTTTATGGAAAGTTTGCCACATTTTACATCACATTTCCAGTTTTCACACATAAGCTTAATTTTAACTTATCCTACCTATATAATACGTAATTTACATGCACTTACTGTTGTTATGACGTAGGTAAGAACAAATGAATACACAACTTTGTTGAAAAAATTGTAACTTCAATTAACTCTGAAAATGTAGGCCTAATTTTATTTTCAGATCAGAAGTGGTGTAAGTCAAAAATGGGTAATGAGAGTTAAAGTAAACATTCTGTAAAATACAGCGCAAAGTAGCAGTTAATATTGAATTTATTTAAACTATTAGTAGTCAGTGAATAGCACGAAGGATATATTAATTGCTACTTTGTGCTGTATTTTACAGAATTTTTACTTTAAACCTGATTACCTAATTTTGACTTATACCACTTCTGCTCTGAACGGCTCAAATAATCACTGGTAATGTAAAATCAACACCAATAACAGTCATGCAAATTATTACAGAAAAGATTGCTTTTTATATTAAATTTAAAAAGGCTCTTTTATTTCTTGAGAACTTAATACGTCTGCCACATGAATCTACACCAACACATCAGAAATTTATCGACCAGTCTGGATTTATTCAAGAAGTGAATATTTTGAAAAAGGATTATAATATGCCATGAATTCTTGAAAAAAATTAACACCATAATCCCTACTTGAATGCAATATAACATTCAACTTTTGAAAAATATAAAGAAAAAAAAACACGAAATTATGGAATTACTTGCATTAAAAACTGTAGATACATTATCCAAAATCGGAATGGTTACACATTTACACATGATCTCTGCAAAACAATAATATACTGTAACGGGTATTTACATTGTTTTTATTTAAACTGTCCTTCCTGACATACAAATAGGTAACTGATAACTAATAAATGTTTTATAGAACACAAAACGTAGGCTACCTACAGCGTGGATTATAGGTTATGACTGAGTTATGATTTTCTCTTGGTTTTTAGGGAATCTGAAGAACGACAAATTCGGAGATTTAAACTTGTTGTTACTGTAATTTTCGTCACTGCACACATTGCCTTTATTCCGACGCATGATTAAAACGTTATTATAACATATCGCATCCTTTAAAGCACGTGCTGTATCAACAACCCTATGACCAGTGCCTTGCCTGCCGCTTGAGCGCTAGTGTCGTGAATGTTGGCAAAAAAAGTGTTGAAGTTGCGCGACTGTATATATTAGACTGTGGTAATACTGTCATCACCGGTTTCATACTCACCCAGCACCACTCGAAACGTCTCGCCGCGCACCTGCACCATCCACGTCTTAATGGCCTTGCTCTGGATCTCAGAGAACCTCTGGTAACTCTTGCCATTCACTTCGAGGGAGTAGGAGTAAGAGAAGCCCCCCACAGGCTCCACCTTGACGACGCAGCGGGCGTTGCCCACCATGAACACCTCGTCGCCGACTAGCTTGAACATCCAGTCGCGTCGCATCAGTTCCTGCAACAACAATTGAGTTCCTCTATCTTACCTTAAGTCAGGATTGAGGTAACTTTTTTATTCACAAATGACTATAAGGCCGTTATAGTATCCTATAAAACCATTAAGCACAGGAACGACTCCTTAGGTTGTAGCAAGTTTGTGCTACAATCAAAATATTTTTGAAGTCATAAGCTGTTTAAAATAATAGTCAAAGTAATTTATGTCAGCCCACTTGAGGTGTGTGGATATAAAGGGAAAAATTGAGACGGTGTCGGGTGTAGTTCCTGGGTAGCTCAGTCGGTAGAGCGTTGGTGCGCTCAGCCAAAGGTCTCGCACACAGCGAGAGAGAGTGGCATTTATACAGGGACATCATTTTATTTTTACTTCAATTTTTATTGTACCTGAGTTTTTGAATATACTTCACTCCCACCCCTTCTATTAATGAAGTTCAAACTGTTCTCCAGACAGAATCAAGGCCCCGTATAGTAAACAGCACTGAGTTAGTGAGTATAGTACGTTCCAGAAATATGTTCGCATTTTTTGAAAAAGCTTTCAATATTGAATCATATTTTCGCACAAGTACTGTCCGTTTGCCTACGTCGCATCCCGATTTCCCCCACCTGCTTCTGCACACCCCTCTGTAAAAGCTGGGCTGTCTTAGCTCTTTTCTGAAAACATTAATTTCTGTTGGACGTTTACGTAATATGATACAACTGTTTAAAATAGGCCCTAACTTAAATAAAATGGCCTCGTTAAGTAATTAACTGTCACGTGATTTTCCCCCTTTCTACGATCCTGCGGCATAACCACTTGGACGGACAGTAGATAGCATGTCTGAGTAATTTTATCTTTTCGGATCGGGCAGAAGTGAAGATTGAATTTACAGTACGTAAGGTACTCTTTTATAGAGTAGGTACAGAATTATTTCAACATGAGTTACTAGTACGAAGGACGAAACTGGCAATTGGAATTAGATGCAATAGTCTATAGTGCAATAATATGCACAATAGAACTGAAGCCTGTATCGAAATGAACGGCCACCATTTTTCAAAATATGTTTAAATATCCATATTATGATGTTTTTCATTTTAACTTCATTCTCTACATTGTACGCTAATGTGCTGTAGACAGTGTAATATACACTGCATAATGAATACGTTCGCATAGATAACTCAATTCGTGAGTAAAAACACTTATTCTTAATACAGTAGTGTATTTTGATTAAACAATAGCGAATGCAAATTATCGAACTCAAAATCGCGATATTTCCTAATTTACGTAAATGGATGAACTACTTTTCTTCCCTCCTGTGCCTAGTAAAGTGATTCGTGTTTTACGCCAGTATCATCGAACTCCAGTTGTGGAAGGGGGTAGCGAACGGTGTTTCCGGTTCTCTAAAGGTATAGCCAGGTTAATATTAAAAATGTTAGTAAAAGTAAAATGATGTTCCTGTAGTTTTGTTCATAGCTAATCAGCTATCTCTTCGTCCCATCCCTCAAACGTAGACTGAAGTTTTGCGGGTTGCATTCAGCAGTGATTCAGCATACCTATTGTTTTGGACACGAAAGCCTTATTTCGTATCACTTATGAGACTTAAACGTGCCTTCGGATAGTTGACTAAACAACAATTTATAGCACAGACTGCTTAATGTTAAACTTTCTTCGAGGTGCGAATATTTTACGACTTTGATAGCGAACACTTCTTCATATCTAAACGCATAAGGACAGATTGCTTCATAGAAAGTGACTGCCAGAATGGGTTGCATAACTCGCAGGAACCATTTCGTGATTGCATTCATTACTATCTCACACTACGTACTTTGGAGTACTGTGTAATGTAGAGTTATCCAATGGCGTACAGCGATCATTTTCCTCCCTTGTCTATAGATCAATTTGCATATAAGGATACCTTACTTTTTGGGGGCGTAGCTCCATTGCGTGCAAGGTATAACGAAGTATGGATTTCGAAGAAGCCATTATTAATTCTGGTGTTTATTCAGTATGGCCCTTAGCTGTAACTGAAGGTTCAGTTTGGCACAACCACGGTGGCGTTGAAGTTGCCATGAAGGTTTAAGCCAGCAATATCACGGTGATATAGAAATAGGCCATTTCTTGACATACATGTTTGCTTACAAATTTAATGATGAGCAAAAGTGAAGTATAGAACTGCTTTGGACGTAGCGTAGGGTTTTATGGACTATATGACTGAAAATTACGTCGACTGTGAATCTATGTATATTCTCGCCATACTCTTAGAGACGCTTTTCCACACCAGCTTATACCCCTAAAGTTTTTATGCTTAATTCAAACTATTCATACCTAACTATATCTAAACTAAATTAAACTCAACAATTTATTATTTATTAAATCATCAAGTAGTCAGCTATAAAAAGAGAATATATAAATAATCCGTGGCGCTACAGCCCACGAAGGGCCAAGACCGACCAGCCGGCTGCTGGCCTCACGGCCACATGCCGAAGCAGAGGTGGACGATCATCCAACCAGAATGGAGGTATCGTGTGGTTAGCACGATGAGCCCCCCAGCCGTTATAGCTGGTTTGCGTAACCGGATTTCGCTACCTATCGTAGCTCCCCAAGTGTATCACGATGCTGGGTGGGCACCGGTCCCATACACTGGCCGAAATTTCATGAGAAAATGTCTTCCCCCATGATGACTCGAACCACCGCGCATTCCGTAACGCGGGTCCCAGGCAGGATGCCTTAGACCACGACGCCACGGCGCGGGACAAAAAGAGAATAATGCTATTAAATCACGGCCAAGATTAAATAAATATTAAAGGAACAGCGTTACAGATATCATAGAAAAGAAAAATTATCTTATACCCTATTATTAACTTTAATGGTACTCAGCTGTTAATGAGATGCCTGAGATTGTTTTCTGCGCGCCAGCTCCTCGATTCTTGGCCGAATATTCGTGAATGCGAGTATAAGAGGTGATTTTGGATTCAAGCGCTTTCTGTGTTTCGTTTTTATTTATATCAATGCAGAAAAACTCTGCTCAAATATTATAAGTAGAATGGCAGAAGGTGTGGAATAGTAGTATCAGAAAGTTCCGTATTTTACAAAGTTACAAATTGACTAGTTTTATAATTTTATTTTTAATGAACTATCAACGGACATTTCTAACAGACATTCTTTCGGTTTTAAGGGAAGGAACAGCGTTACAGATATCATAGAAAAGAAAAATTATCTTATACCCTATTATTAACTTTAATGGTACTCAGCTGTTAATGAGATGCCTGAGATTGTTTTCTGCGCGCCAGCTCCTCGATTCTTGGCCGAATATTCGTGAATGCGAGTATAAGAGGTGATTTTGGATTCAAGCGCTTTCTGTGTTTCGTTTTTATTTATATCAATGCAGAAAAACTCTGCTCAAATATTATAAGTAGAATGGCAGAAGGTGTGGAATAGTAGTATCAGAAAGTTCCGTATTTTACAAAGTTACAAATTGACTAGTTTTATAATTTTATTTTTAGTGAACTATCAACGGACATTTCTAACAGACATTCTTTCGGTTTTAAGGGAAGTTCAGAGTTGTGGTGGAAAACGGATCTGTAATACAATCTTGTGTGTTAACTCCTTTCCCAGTTTCTGGAAAGTATTCCAAAACCGTATCCTGAGATTTTCTAGGTGATATTTGATTATTTCCAAAACTTTATCACTAATACTAACTTCATTTTGTCCACTATGTTCAAACAGAGTTGGAAAAAGTGCAGTATTTCCTTTATTAACGCACTCAATACAAAATAAGACTTTCTAATAAAACCCTTTCACTTTGCCATGGGCTTTAATTTTTTTTACGAAACTTTGGAGTTGAAGATTGACAGAATCAAATTTGTTGAAAATATTCGTCAAATAGGCTAGATGACAAATCCAACCTTCATCTTCAAAATACGTCACCAGATCGGATTTCAATTTAAAAACCAGTTGAGTGTGTGTGTATCCCACCTCCTCGCATTTAAAATGAATACAAGTATTTTTTACTTATATTTAAAAATGATTACGTTGTTAAGTAGAAAATAGCCTGCATTGAATCCTATATAAAATTAGAATCACTGACTTTCAGGGCCTTTTTCTAAGATATATACAGAGAGTTCTTATGCAGACCGGTCCCACTCCAATCTATACCTAACAAAATCTATTGTCGGGCGGAGAGCGGTCGTACTACGCCGCGGCGTAAGGACAGGTCCGTGCACACTTCCTTACGCAGACCGAATAAATACACCCGTACAGAGCGTTCCAGCGATAAGTATCGATATAGCCTATTGATATTGCAATATGTTGCACATCTACTGTAATTTCGATAATCGATATACAGTCCAGAAAATATATCGATATGATTACACTGGTCAACAACCATTTTGGTGCCAGTCAGATATGAGTGATTTAAGGTTTACTTTAGGATGCTGATTCAGAATATGGCAACGGTTTTGCTAGATTGGCTCTAGTTGTTTAGATATTGTAAGTCTTAACCGATTCCTGCTTTAAGTTTTTCACAACTTAGTCCAGGGAAGGATCTGCAAATGTACTTGAAGCAATTAGAATTTCTGTCCAAGGCCTTAATAAATTGCTTCATGAGGTCTAGCTTTTTATGGAGTGGAGGGAGAATGATTTTCTCCCTATCAACCAAAGACTCATGCACGATGTTCGCTGCACCAGCTGGCACATGTTTTCTTGAAGGCCATGTCACCTTTTCCCAATGATCTTGCTTAGCCCTACTATCCCACATGCAGATGAAACATGGTGCTTGATGTAGCCACTTTGCTGCCCAAGCAAGATGTTGACCATCTTCAAATCGACACAAATAAGCCATCCGTGCTGATGATAACGAAGTTTCTGTAGAACCATATTGACGTTGCTGTATTCTTCATGAAGTTTTGTGGAGTGGGCAAGTTGAATAGATGCATAGCGATTCCCATTATGTAACAGCACGCATTTCAAGCTTTCACGAATTTGTCGATAAACAGTCACCAGTCTTCTGGCTCAAATCAAGATATTTCCACGTCCGTTTCTTGTATTTATTCAAGTCTTTTACACTCACAACACAAAAATAACAGTCGTCGTGGTGGTTTCATGGTTCTCTCCATACTATTGGCACTCCAATGTTTAAACTTTTCTTTGTTCCTTTTGTCCACTTTCATTGAATCTCCACACTGGTTTTACAAAATTTATGGGGAGCCCTAGACTTATCTTGGTCCCAAGATGAATACCAAAATATGCCAAACATATTTGCTTCACAAAGTCAGTGATGTTCTTACTATTTTTCAGCGTAGTGTACTCACCACACACATATAACAGAGCTCATCAGGGCAGGTGAGGCAACCTCTTCGTAAAGAACTCATATTTCATTGCAACAAAACGTAGAAAATGGGAACTTAATATTTAATTTGACACAATATAATGTTACATGACAATAAAACCGAAATTTAAAAAATTGAAAGATTCTCCCACAAAAGTAAATGAAAACAGGTATAATGTCAGAATACAAGGTTTATTTGATGAACACCCTGTATCTTAAAAACTAGAGCCAATTTGGAAAAACCAATGGGAGATTCGGATTCAGCATCACCAAAATACCCCATATTCATTGCAACTTCCCTGGCACCTCGAAAAAAATCTGTTTTTGTTGACCAGTGTTATCAATAAGTCTGTATCGCTATTCCGTAAGCAATGCAATTATATTTTCAGGTGTAACCTACATTTATTACAATAAACTTGCTTAAATTTTAATATTCCTTAATATAGTCCCGTCGCTCTAATTTCCGGCAGCCAATCATGTTGCAGGTCGGCTAAATTTAAACGTGAATTCTACATGAGTCAGTATTTGATACAGCAACAGGATTCAATGATTCTAATTTTATATAGTATTCAATCTAGGCTATTTTCTACCTAACAACGTAATCATTTTTAATATAAGTAAAAAATACTTGTATTCATTTTTAATGTAGGCCTAAGTAAACAGTACTTACAACGTTACAAGTTTTAACAAACTTCACAATTGATTTGATACAGACCTTCTATAGTAAGTTCCCATTGCAAGTTATTGTTACACTCCAACATTCCAAACATCAATGGTAATGATGATAGGGATAGAATTTTCATGCACTAAAAGATATGATATAATATTTATTTTTAGCTTACATCGGTGGCCCTTCACGCACTAAAAGATATAGGCTAATAAGAAAACAGAATGTCAGTAGATTGTTCATAAAAATCCTAGCCGTAAACAAATCTCATACTGGTATTAAATCCTTGTTTCTCTTTTCATTCCAGAACAGACATAAAAGTTTTGATAGCCGTCCTTTTCAGAGTGGCAGTTGCTGCTGCCTTGGAGAACATTAATACTAAAACAGTAGTAGATAAACCTCCCGTTAACCTAAGATGTTGATAAAGCGTCGTAAAATAACCTACTGAAAAAAATAAACCTCCCGTCTGTCTCACGTATGCACACATTGCATTTTGAATTTGGTACTGCATATTAAACAGTCTGAATTCAAATTCCAGTCCAGCCAAACAGAGCAAGGTATTGATTGGATTGGATATTTCAAGGTTGCGCAACTGTCGACCTTCATTAGCGCCATCTCTCAGGGAATTATCGGAGTTGTCTAGTGTGGATTTTGTTGTTGATAATGGTAATAGTAATTGCACAGAAAACGATAAATATATAGAAAACCGATTCAGTATATGGTAAAATGTGTCTCAATGAAACTTACAGCAGAGTCCGTATAGGCCAGCTTCTGTCTGATGCTTTTCCAATTCACTGCGGGCTAAAGCAAGGAGATGCACTATCACCTTTACTTTTTAACTTCGCTCTAGAATATGTCATTAGGAAAGTTCAGGATAACAGACAGGGTTTGGAATTGAACGGGTTACATCAGCTGCTTGTCTATGCGGATGACGCGAGTGTGTTAGGAGAAAATCCGCAAACGATTAGGGGAAACACGGAAATTTTAGTTGAAGCAAGTAAAGCGATAGGTTTGGAAGTAAATCCCGAAAATACGAAGTATATGATTATGTCTCGTGACCAGAATATTGTACGAAATGGAAATATAAAAATTGGAGATTTATCCTTCGAAGAGGTGGAAAAATTCAAATATCTTGGAGCAACAATAACAAATACAAATGACACTCGGGAGGAAATTAAACGCAGAATAAATATGGGAAATGCGTGTTATTATTCAGTTGAGAAGCTCTTATCATCCAGTCTGCTGTCCAAAAATCTGAAAGTTAGAATTTATAAAACAGTTATATTACCGGTTGTTCTGTATGGTTGTGAAACTTGGACTCTCACTTTGAGAGAGGAACAGAGATTAAGGGTGTTTGAGAATAAGCTTCTTAGGAAATATTTGTGGCTAAAAGGGATGAAGTTACAGGAGAATGGAGAAAATTACACAACGCAGAACTGGACGCATTGTTTTCTTCACCTGACATAATTAGGAACATAAAATCCAGACGTTGAGATGGGCAGGGCATGTAGCACGTATGGGCGAATCCAGAAATGCATGTAGAGTGTTAGTTGGGAGGCTGAAGGGAAAAAGACCTTTGGGGAGGCCGAAACGTAGATGGGAGGATAATATTAAAATGGATTTGAGGGAGGTGGGATATGATGATAGAGACTGGATTAATCTTTTTCGATACCGTACCGATAGTCTACATCGAAAAGAAAATATCAGTATTTTCCAAAATCGATATATCATTCCCACAACGAATTATATACAGGGCTTTCATTTCAAAACTTCCTACTCTAAATAACTAATTATTTAAACTGAATTCAATTTAAACGAAGTGCCATTTGAAATTTCAAAGTGGGAGTGGCTGGGGGTGAAATCTAAAACGCAATTAAGCCCAAGCCTGGTTTCAGACTTCCCCTCAATATCTAAAGTGACGTGTTTTTTGTTTAAATTTAATTTAATTTAAATAATATACAATAAATTAGTTACGGTATTTTAACTGTGAAGTTTTGAAATGAAAGCCCTGTATAACTCGCTGCGTTCTCATCTCCTAATAACTCAATAGCCCGTCTCTAATACCACCACTTCTGAAAAAATTGTTGTAGCACTTTTAAAATCAACAAGGCATTAGGCCTATTGATAATCGGTGAACTTGTAGCCTATAAAAATATGCCTATATTAATGGTAACAATAATTCCGTAATAAACATATAACAAATAAAAATCTCTAGACGCTTTAACAGTAAATGACGTAATACTAATTAGAAATAAGACATAATATTATCACTTTTAAATAAAGTTTAATTTGTACAACTTCAATTGTGTCTTTTTTTTTTTTTTTTTTTTTCCATTTTTGGTATCTATCATTCAACACGATATCTACATTAAAATCAGCTTCGATTCCACTAATTATTATTATTATTATGTTTTGTTCTTATTAGGCCTATTATTTCCAAATACTTTACAGTTATATTTTCTTTTCTAACAAGACACATTTACGAATCTTAGGAAAATTCTCATTTATAGAATTCCTACTGTACTTGGACTACATTTTTATGAGTAGGCTTACCAAATGTATCCAACATCTACTACAATACACTAATCTTGGTTCTGTTATGAAATATATTTTTTTAAATTTGTAACTAAACAGAAATGTATTATTCTACAGCGTTAAAAATGGCATTATAAAATACCTTTCCATCCACTCTGACAACTCTTTTCCCTGATGTGGTTCCATGCTCAAACTCGATGCGATGGATCCCGTCGCTTAGTGGCACATCCCAGAAGGCAACCAAGTCTCCTGTCATTGTAACTTTCTCCATGAGCTTTGTAACATTCAGTTCTCATGAATGTTATCGAAGTCTTTTATGAATGTTTGCAGTTGATAACAATTTCGAAGAGTCAAGATCGGTAAGATGTTTGGTGCTATACATTTGTCGCTTTGACGTAATACCGAGTCTGCTTATCCGTAAAGGTCACAAGTATTAAAATTGCAACAAATTTTACAGGAAAATCTATATAAGGCTACTAGACACATCCCAACCGTCACGCAATTTACTAACTTAACGGTATCTTCCCTATACTCATTACCTCCCCATTGCTAAGAATACTGGCGGAAAATCAATATTGTAGAATGAGAAATGACATAAACAACAAGTTATTGGAGGGGGAATCGTGTTTATTTTCATGAATTATTTAATAATATGTACAGTTATTTTCTATAACGAAAAATAATATTCTTCAAAATAGCCTACGCCTTATATTTCGGGATTTTGTGTGGAATAAACAGTGCATGGCCATGAGAAAAATCGTATTCGTCACCAAACCTCCATTATGCAAACACATCGATTGTTTGCTGCGAGTTGGAAGAAGGGCCAATCAGAATCGAGTTTGTAAATGGCGGTAAACTAGAATCGAGCATATGGACATTATCGATAGTGTAAAATTACGTAGCATTATCCATAGCATAATTATTGAGGACATAGCTGCAATAAGGGCCCATAGCCCCATAGGCCCTTTTTCCGGAGAATGCATAAATAGATTGTCCATAATTTCTTTGTTATACGCAAAAAGTTTCGTTGTGAAATTTTGAACAGTAATGCTGGAAAACCTGTTTATTTTAATATACGGTACAGTATGTTATAGACATTTTATCTATATAACATGTTCATACATGAAAAACTGTCCTCCAAGACTGGATCTTCAATCTGCGTCTCGAGTTCCACTGAAGAAAAGTAAAGTTAAAGATGTCAGAGATTTATTTCCATATGTAAAAGAGGAAAGCCGCTCATTTTATGAGTCTCTTTTCCAAACTTCTGAGACTACGGAAGATGAAGAGAAGAATGAAAGTGATGACAGAGATGAGGAGGAAATTTGTGTGGAAAATATGGAAGTGGAATGAACAAAAATAATGTCCTACCTTACTTACTTACTGGCTTTTAAGGAACCCAGAGGTTCATTGCCGCCCTCACATAAGCCCGCCATTGGTCCCTATCCTGAGCAAGATTAAGCCAGTCTCTTACCATCATATCCCACCTCCCTCAAATCCATTTTAATATTATCTTCCCACCTACGTCTCGGCCTCCCCAAAGGTCTTTTTCCCTCCGGCCTCCCAAATAACACTCTATATACATTTCTGGATTAACCCATACGTGCTACATGTCCTACCCATCTCAAACGTCTGGGTTTTATGTTCCTAATTATGTCAGGTAATAATGTCCTACCTCGTTTGAAAAATATTTTTTTACTACTCTACATGTTCATGATGTGTTACCTTGTTCAATAAACTTCTGTTCCTTATTTTATTTTGAAAACATTTTCAACTTTTCAAAATGTTCGTGATTTGTTATTTTGTGTGGAATAAATGTCATAAGTTCTAAATATTTATGATTCGTTATTTTGTTTTGAAAACATTACTAACTTTTCGAAATGTTCGTTATTTGCTATGTTATGTGGAAAATATCTCAAGTTCTAAAAATGTCAATGTTAATAATATTGCTGTATCTTATATAAAAATATGTAATACATTTTTACAATGACTACATACAGCTTACATTTATTTTTGAATTGAAAATACGTTCTCCAGAAAAGGGGCCCATAACATGTATTAATTTTATACATCATTCTTTAAATATATGACATTGGATTAAAATGCTTTTAGCATTTCTGTTATATTATGTAAAAAACACAATACTTCTTATCCAGCAGTTTCATATTCATTTGTTAGTGCATTTATTGCACTGCTTTAAAAATTTCAACTCTATACAGTACAGTATATTATTAATTGATTAACTAGTGGACTTACTCGTGTTAATTATGTAAGATTTGTCCGGTTTACATAATTAACACGAGTAAGTCCACTAGTTAATCAATTAATTATATTCAAGTGTTAAAAGTAGTGTATGCAAGATACAAAATGGATTATCAATACAGTATATTATCTCAGAACAGCATTTTGGAGTATGGGCCCTCATTGCAGCTACGTCCTCAATTATTATAAAATAATACCGAGTAATTTGGAATGATACAATCTTTTAAAATATAATTTTCATATTTCATTAATGTAATAAATAATGTAAAGCAAAATATAATACAGTACATATGATGCATATTGCTCTTCAAAATTTAGGTACGTTATTGGTACTTCATCCAATCAACACAACACTACACTGCCCACTTTACCATGAAATGATGCCATAGTTCATTGGAGACTCTGCAATTGCTTGGTTTTTTATGATTTGGAATACTGAAGAAAGAGTTAGTAGGATATTTGCATATCTTGATTCTTAGATTCGAATGAAACCAGCTGTATTTAGTGGGTTTTTTCTGTATATATGCACGTATTTTTTATTTAATAAACCCTTTACCATTACTTCTCATATCATCCTTTCAACTACCGTGATAGACCTACCCTGCACCATAGGCGGAGAGAGAACAGTTTCCTTGGGGGGGGGGGGAAGAAAAACCATAGAATCTCGATATAACGGGGTTATGGGGGACATTATTTACCTCCACCCCCCCGTTCCCCGTTATAGCTGGACCGTGGTACAGTATATCGGAAAATGATCATTTAATAAAGGTATTTTCGGAGGCATGTTTCTTACATTGCTACATCCATATCCACAATGTTTCGGGCCGAATTGTGTAGGGCTTGAACTGTAGGTCTACTACAAATTGTAATAGGGGCTTGAACTGTAGGTCTACTACAAATTATAATAGGGGCTTGAACTGTAGGTCTAATACAAATTATAATAGAGTATAACTTAAAACAATCTCCCTATTTTTCTCTCTTGTACACAAACACATATACCAGTATACATCAATAACACTACGTAACAGTGCTAACAGAAACTTTTTTATCTGAAGCTTAACCCCCTGAAGATATATGAAATATAAATTCTAATTATTTTACTTAATCTCTCGTCTTTAAGTTTACACATTGTATGGGGATCACTTTTCTTTTTCTGCATTGTTGTGCAGTATGTTAATCATATTTCTCCAAGTGGCAGCCTGAACACCTGCAGACTTCTAACACATGAGTATAGGCTGTTACAGAAGAAACAGTATAATGCTTCCATTCCTCAAATGAGGTATAGAAATTCTTATACATTCAGAAATTTAAAATAAATATTATAATCCAGACACATGATCTGAAGACACTGATTCGTCAATTTGAGCACAGAAACTTAATTATAAACAGAAGCAAGAAAAATCTTTTGAATTAAATTATTTTCTAATGTTGATAGAAAAAAAAAAGAGTTCAGACAAGTTGGAGGAGGCAATGCCCCCCATAACTACGTCTATGCGATGAATGAGTGGCGAAAAATAAGTTAAGAGTTACATTGCATCAAAAATAATTTTATTTGTTGCCAATATGCTTCTACAAATATATAAAAAAATGAGCAATACAAAAATTAATTCGGATAAGAATTGTCCCAATATTTTCCCACAACCAATAATATGGACGAAGAGCACAAGATGCAGCATCACAGAACTGTTAGCAGACGATGTCTTGATTTCAGAAGAAAACTGTACTGGTATAGATAAGAATACTTTATTTGCAAACACAAGCTTCGAAAATTTTTTTTTTTTTCCTTTTGATAACCTTCCCCTCTTATCCTATTTTTCAGGGTAAGTCAAAGACAAAAATCCAGTGTTTTGAATTACATCTGAGAAATAATTTTATAGAAGTTCCTGTTTTCATAACCTTGGCACTAAGAGGAGGTAGGGAAAGAACCACAATTTTCACATGAATGACAATGGAGTGAACTTCATATCAGTTCTGAAATCATTTGTAAAAATTTGATCCCAAATTCTTTTAATCTTTAGTCTTAAGCTGTACTAACTATATCACTTCCAATACTAAAGATTCGTTATACAAGGTGAGCCAATGAAATGGGCGATTTTCAGATTCGTGTCTTTTCAGCTGATGTCGGGTATTTTAATTGTTACATGCAACAATCTATTCAGCCACTGGCATAGCTCTGTAGATTAAGGCGCTTGCCTTCTGATCCGGAGTTGTGTTCGGGCACAGGTTCGATTCCCGCTTCAGCTGATTACCTAGTTGGGTTTTTCCGAGGTTTTCCCCAACCGTAAGGCAAACTTCAGGTAATCTATGGCGAATACTCGGTCTCATCTCGCGATCATCAATCCCATTGATGCTAAATAACCTAGTTGTTGATACAGCGTCGTTAAATAACCAAGTAAAAAAAACAATCTATTCTTCATTCAATAGCATTTGTTTATAATGGATCGTTTGATGGGTGAACAACATGCTTTTGATATTAAGACATATTACAAAAATAAGATAGTTTCATTGCTTCACAACGGCTATTTCAACGTATTACAATATCCATCGCAATGATCCGATACCATCAGCCATGCAATAAAAATCTGGATTCAGAACTTTGAACTAACTGGTTCTGCGTTAAAGAAGAAGTCTCCAGGTAAGCAAAGATCTGTATATACCCCAGAAAACATCAACACCTTGAGAGTTGCTATAATCTGTAGTCCTAAACGTTCTGCCCATCGTCATGCAATTTCACTTGGCTTGTCAAACACCAGTATACGAAGAATTCTTCATAAGGACTTACACATGCATCCAAACAAAATTCATGTAGTGCAGGCATCAAAAGATGCCGATGAAGTAAACCGTATGACTTTTTGTCAACAATTCTTGGATCTAAATGTTAACGAAAACCTTGTCCACAATATGGTGATGAGTGATGAAGTTCATTTTCATCTCTCTGGATACGTCAATAAACAAAACTTTCGACACTGGTCACCAACTAACCCTTATGAAATGCATGGGGAACCATTACACAGTGTCAAAGTCACAGTTTGGTATGCAATAATGTCATTTGGAATCATCGGTCCTTATTTCTTTGAGGACAATAATGGGACATCTGTTACTGTAACATCACAGCGATATGTCCGAATGATTCAAGAATTTTTGTCTCCACAAATTGCCAATAATCCTCTCATCAATAGAGACACGTGGTTTCAACAGAATGGTGCGACTAGTCACACGGCTAGACTTAGACTTGAATGTGTGCAACGAAATGGGTCCCACCTGCAGGATGGAGTGTTCAGAAAATAAGAATTTCATGAGGTACAGATAAATGCTATAGTATATACTTTAATGTAAAGTGAAAGTTTCGTTTCAAACTAATCAGAGCAATAATTATTAAAGTTTTAAAATCGCCTGTTTCATTGGCTCACCTTGTATAAGTAGACATTCGTCATATAATATTACAAGTACAAATTACTAGTTACTAGTCTATAATATTTCATGCATTGATTACTCTTTCTTATAATTTAATGCATTGTTTACCAGTTACAAGTCAACATTAACTAATAAGTCGAGAACTCATTTATAAATGTGTGTTTTCTTATTACTGATAAATGTTTGACTATACTAATTATATCAAGCAATTTTTACATGTGATATCTTTGTAAAGCTTGTTTGCATCGTGAAGATGTCAAAGAAAATTTTATAGAAAATATCCGAAATGCTTAACACCAAGTTAATCTTTAATTTAAAAATTAATGTCACGCGGTTCCCTTATAATGTGAATATCGGAGTTCGGTGCACGATTAGCATGCACAGAATAATCAGGCTGGTATTCATTGAATAGGCAGTAAATTTTGAAATTACATTATCTTAATGATATATTTGAATGTATTCTTCAGTAAATTTACAAAAGAAAAAAAAAACTTACGAGCACTATGTGTAACAACTGCACCAATTCAAACTTATCATTAACTGAGACAAGATATTTAATGATAAAGTAATTAGTTAAGAATTGTGGATATCTTTCTCGCCATATTTAAATTCTTGTGATTCTTATTTTCAAGTACATGAGCGTCCATTCTCAGTTGGTATAGCAGCTGGCTACGGACTGGAAGGTCCGGGGTTCGATCCCAGGTGGTGACAGGATTTTTTCCCGTTGCCAAACTTTCAGAACGGCCCCGAGGTTCACTCAGCCTCCTATAAAATTGAGTACCAGGTCTTTCCAGGGGCAAAAGGTGATCAGAGCGTGGTGCCGACCACACCACCTCATTCTAGTGCCGAGGTCATGGAAAGCATGGGGCTCTACCTCCATGTCCCCCAAATGCCTTCATGGCAAGTTATGGGGATACCTTTACCTTTACCTTTACATAAGCGTCCATTAAATTTATTTTTCCGAAATTCTGTTCGAGTTTTCATCTGCAAATGGTGAACATGTTTCAGAGTGGTTGTTTCTGATGAAATCAGCAGTGGAAATTGAAATTTGTCATAAATATCTTTTTGGAATGCACTTACCTATCTACCTAAATTTAACCTATACGTAAAAACTAGAATTTTCCTATTATACTAAAAGAGAAGATAAATATCAAAACATCTACTCAACTTACAAAGTAGGTGAAAGTGGAAATTATTTATATAGTCTGGACTACTACAATAATATAAAATGTTTTATTTTATTAATTTCCTTCAATTTTCAACGATTTGGGCGTAATAAATCTCAAGTAGAGACTGTTAGCTGAATAATATTTACGTAAAGATTAATTTTTGGTCCTACAGAATTTATCTGTTACGATAATAATGGTTATTAGAGGAGAAATAATATATCTTAATATCTGTGCATCATCTTGAGCTACTCATAAAGTTAACAGTTGTACCACTGTAATTAGACATCTGCTAAAACAGTTTGAGGGCTGGCAGAATCCTTCCTGTACATGACCCGAATCCCACCCGGAAGTCATCACCCTGGCAGTAACCTGCAACAGAAAACTCATGAACAGACTGAACGCACAGGAAGACTAGACCTACACTCACGGCAACTCTCGTACCTGTGATAATAACTTCGTCTAGATCCTGCAGGAACTTGCGAGTGCTCCCATCCAAGAGGCGAATAGGCTTGGTGCCCTTCCAACTCAGCTCCAGCATGGACCCATATGAGTCAGTGGTCTGTAAGGATCACGGCAATGTACAATACCAGTATCCTTGTTAGTATATAATCAATCAGACTTTAAAATCCTGTGATTTAATACTGTAAGAGCCTATGAGTATAAAACACTGTAATAAAATATATTGGACGGGAACAGTAAGTCTGGCTTGGTACTATTCGACAGGAGTAGGCTATGTGCTGGTACCAGGTTTCCCCTTTTCCCTTCCTCGTCTTTACCATCATCACCCATTCCATACAATACACTTACACATACACTCACCCTAGTACACGACATAAATTTCAACAAATACACATCATGTAGGCTACAGCGTGGTCTGCCAAAGTGGTGTGTAACTAGAAATTGGGGCCACAGTCCTGCCATCTATCCGTAATTTTCGGAACCCGAATCACGTAAAGTGAAGTGGGTAGGCATTGGATACATACATATTTTCAATTAATTGTAAAGATATTGGAGCTCTAAATTTTATTTTTTGTGCTTGATCAAGAATAATCATTAAGAATATTATTTCGCGCTTAAGGGAAATAGTAGGACATACCCAAATAAAAATAAAACGCAGTATAGCCTGTCTTAAGGAATTACAAATTGTAACAAAAGAACTGTCACGTTATTTAAATAAACAACTACTTTACTGTGTTAATGTGAAACTGTGTTGGTATTATACCTTAATTAACTAATTTCGATGTTTCTAGTCTAGAATTCAGATGACAATGTACATCACATCGAAACTAGTCAATTACGGTAAAATAGTTATTTATTTAAATACCGGTAACTTAACAGTTCTTTAGTGATATATAAGTGTTAAAAGGGTGTAATCAAGAATAAAGTTTCATATACTGGTAATGTTTCTAACAGTTAAATTTTTAACTGGCATGGAATCAGAGACAGGAAAATAAGTGAGGAAAAATCCGACAAACAGTCATTCCGAAATTATGATTTTTATTTTGCAACACTGAAAGTGTGAAGGAATAGTAAACAAGAATTATTTAAATATTAGGCCTATACACAACAAAGCGAAAACAAAAGATAGAAATCAATTTTGTAGGACATAACTTTTATACCAAATGAACCAAGAGAAATGGCAATAGTGAAATTTCGACTTTTAAAAGCACATTTTACATTGAGATTATCGTCATAGATTAGGAATTTACACATCCTCAATATGTATTATCAGCTATAAGAGAGTTCTGTCATCAAGAAATGCAACATTCTTCAACTTAAACTACTCCGTCATTCTAAAAGAAAATGCTGTTATACAAAATTGGAGTATAGCTACTATTACTAATACTACTGTACTGCTACTACTACAACTACCATACTTCTACTCCTACTACCATATTACTGCTACTACTATTGTACTACTACAATTTGGTACAGTGTAACTCACCTCGCCACTGATGGTGCCAGATGCCATCATGTCACCAGGATTGATATTGCAGCCGCTGGTGGTGTGGTGTGCCAGCTGCTGTTTGGCTGTCCAGTACAGATATTTGTAGTTGGAACGGCACACTGTGCTAGCCACAGACTTATCCGCTGCAACAAATGTTATACTATTTAGAAGACGAATTTCGATTGCATTATGTAAGTCTGGAAAAGTAACGTTTCAAAGTTGAATCACGTCAAGAGGAGGGAACATTTAAGAACATATTCTCAAGAACTGACTTATCGGAAATTGAGAAAAGCAGAATAAATCAATACATTATGAAATACATTCTGAACAATAACGTTTATGAGTGTGGGAATCAGCATATATGTTAGAGACATTGTGTCGTTGGATGTAGGTACATGGAAGAAGGAGAGTAAACATAGAGCGATGGTGATACTGTATTTTTGAAACCATTAAAACAGGCTAGTTAAAATTACACTGTTATTTAGTGTGTCTTATAACTAATGTAAATTGAAACTGGAAATATTTTTCCAGTCAAACAATCAATCAAAGTACACACTTCTGAATGGTCAATAATTGATAATTATTCTTCTTCTGAAATAACCGCAAGAGAAAAAAAACTCTATGATAGACAGATGTTATTTAGAAACATAATTAACCACAGAATTACTATGTAAAACAGCTATTTCTAACTTCCAACTGTGTAACTATTCACCTTCTTAGAATTAGTTTACTGTCATCACAAAATTATCTAATATGACAGAGGACTAAAAGATCGATATAGAACATCTGAATATATGTCAAGCCAGGAAGAAGTATTCAGATATTATTATTATTATTATTATTATTATTATTATTATTATTATTGTTAAATATTACAGAGAAAGAATGATACTGTAAAATTCTGAGCATTAAATACATCAGTATAAGCATACATATACGTGCTCACATAAATATATCTGTATAGCCTACACACACAGGTACGGTACACCAGAAGCATACTTATGTGTGGGCTAACTGAGGCCATGGCCCAATACAGGAGATTTTGGAGGTCGGCAAAATTGATCCTTTATACCTAATCAGTGGATGTTAAAAATGAGGTACGTACTACATATTACTGTAGAGCATTATTTATCAATTTATTTTAGTTCAATAAGGTTGGTTGTGACCTACATCAGATGCCTTGGTGGTTACAAATGGGTTATAGACAATTATATTATTTCACTTATTCTTAATTTTTTCTCTGTGCACTAAGCAGAGATAATTGTTAGATAATCACTTCTTAACACATTTAGAATGTTCTAGTGATAGTATGGAATCACTTCGTTTCAAATCACTTACTGTAAAGCAGGGTGTCTTTGAACATTTGAAAATGTTTTTGTAAATTAAACCAGAACTTGTTCATAATCACATTTCGAGGAGGATTAGTTTCCTAAATTAATTTTTAGTTCATCGATTGCATAATCGAGAATTCTTTCACGTTCTTAATACCAAACCAGTATAAATAGCCACGTTTTCGTAGTACCCATGCGGCATCCCTTTGTGTAGTTATCTTCCTCAGTTCGCATGATTGACTTAAGAACAGCCACTTGTATCATTGTAGCTACTACCACTCTGTTGCCGCTCTAATAAAGTGAAAATGAAAAATGCACATGGCAATGTATTATTATTATTATTATTATTATTATTATTATTATTATTAGAGGCAGGAAATTTAGGCATTGAAACTTCTTAAAATAGGCAGAAAAAGGCACATTAAAAAGCTAAAATATGCTAGAGCTCCAATTTTTATTAAATTATTTTCTTACAACGTCTAGAAACTAAAAAAGGCGAAATTGACTTCGAGCCATAATGTAAATAGAGGGGGCGTCATTTGAAGATGGTCCAGGGCAGTAAATACCTTAAATACGGCTCTGAAACACGCACGCATACACATTTGTGAATAACCACCATGTAAACTCTATTATCAGGCAGTACATCTCACTTGATGTGTGTCAGAGAAAGAACAATTGTTTGTATACATCTGAATTCTGATTAGTGTAATATGTAGCTAGTTGGCGATGTATGCAATGGAAGAGAAAGGAACTAGCCATCCTACCCCATTATCTGTTGACTTAGTTGCCTTATAAGTGGTGCCTTGTTGGTATCACTTGTGAGGCTCAGACTTGTCTTCGGACAGTTGACTAAACAACAACAACAACCATGTAAACAACCAATATAGAAAGAAAAGACAATATATGAGATATACGAGAAGCAATGATAAAGAAATAATACAGTATTATTGTTACATTGTGTGATGTCGTGCCTACATACATGGTACTCATGCTAACTCCAATGATTCTCATGATTTCTTTCCCCCTCTTGTATGGAAGAGGGACCCGAAGGTTTGCACTGCAGCCTGAGGCTTCCATTCTGTGAGTGATTGGGTAGCTGAACAGCTGCGCTCTTGTACAAGTACAGCATGCCTCATTGTGAGCTTTACCTTGACTATGGTGGATGATGATATGTGAGTTAATTATGGCGAAATGAGTCCGAGTTCCAATGCCGAAAGTTACCCAGCAAATATGCTTCAATTGGTTGACAGAAAACCCCGGAAAATAACTCCAACCAGGTACAATAACTTGTTTCAACCAGAATTTGAACCCAGGCCTACTTGTTACACGGTCAGACGTGCTAATCGTTACTCCACAGCAGTGGACATTCCCTTGGTTACTTGTTTTGTAGAGTGTTTACCACTTGGAGTTCGAGTTAGTCTTCTGAAAAATTGTATGTTTTATTCCTACTGCACCTGTTTAAATATGATTATGAAATATAAAGAAAGGATGAAATAACGTCAGGAATAATCTAAGAAAATTTGTCCCAATAATTTTTCTAGATTACAAATTCCATTTAGACTTGCTTGAATTTGAACTCTGGTTCCAGTGTGGAAATTTAAGATATTAGCCATTCCGTTTATACTGTACTATTTCTTAATAACTGGCGTGTTAGCCATTGAGTTAACAATGCATCTTAATAAAGTTACATGCATTAAAGACAGTGAAATGAAAGTAATTTAAGGATATACGCACGCTTGATGTCGACCTGCAGGTGCATGTCGAAGTTGTATGGGTCGTCATGCTGCAGGTAGGGTAGTGGCTGCACGTCCTGCTTGTAGTTGTCCACAATGAATGGCGTGAGGGCCTCCATTGTCACCACCCACGGCGAGATGGATGTGCCCACATTCTTGGCGAGGAATGGGCCCAGGGGAACGTATTCCCACTTCTGGATATCGCGAGCTGTAACCACATGTGCGTGTCCATCAGAATGATTATGGAGGGTTACAAATGTCATTACAGTTGCGCCACTCACCACTCCAGTCGTTCATGAGCACCATGCCAAATATGTGTTCGTGGGCCTCACTGATGGGCACGGGCTCCCCGAGTTTCGTTGGTGGGCCTCCCACAAAGAAGGCCACCTCTAGCTCGAAATCCATGAGACGGCTTGGACCAAACACGGGATTTGCGCCCTCCACTGGGCATGTCTGTCCATTAGGCCGTCGGATTGGTGTGCCAGATACGACAACAGAGGAAGCACGGCCATGATAGGCAACAGGGAGGTGCTTCCTGCAACATGATATGTTTGACATTAAATACGAAGTATTCGTGTTCAAATTCTGCCAAGGACAACGGATTTTAAGTGACAATAAATGTCTTTGGTATGTTTTCCATGGAAGGAAAGGGAAGCTGGTCTCCATTATCTGCTGGCCTAGTTGCCTCATAAGTGGTGACTTCTTGCTATCACTTGTGGGGTTCAGACCTGTCTTCGGGCAGTTGACTAACAACACAACACAATTTAAATTTGAATTTTGATATTGTCTGACAGTCTCTGACATGGTCAGGGAGAGAACTGCAGAAGCGTGGAATTGATATGCTGAAAGATGATGAGTAGAAGGATATTCTGTGCAGAGGAATAGAGAGGTACATGTTCCGGGTTCAAGGTGAAAGATAAATAAAACGAGAAATTAGGTAATCATATGACGAATTGTCGACCTCATCTCGCCAAATACTATCTTACTATCACCAATTCCATCAATGCTAAATAACCTACATAGTAGCTGATACAGCGTCGTTAAATAACAGACTGAAAAAAGTTAAGATTGAGGTTCTTTACACTTACCAGTTTGGCAGGAGAGCATTGTCCTTATCGCGGAACATGATTCCCACATTGGTGGCATGGTGGATAGACGAGTAGAAATCAGTGTAATCACCCACATGGGCTGGCAGGTGCATCGTGGCCTCTGACTGTGGTACAATTGACCTGCAGATGATAAATGAAGGAGTGAAAATGGTATAACTGTTCCATCAAAAATCGAGGAAATGCCATTTCTGCATGCTGACCTGCCGTGGCATGCATAAGCGTCCCCTAACTGGTGAAGAGGGAATATTACTGGTGGAGTTGTCCGACACTCCAAGCTAGGTCATAATGGTCATGTGGACCTGCTAACCAATGGCAGTGTGGTCCTCTTAAACAGTTTGGGGATTGCGTGTAGGTGATATAACCACCATAACATAAAAATATGGTGCCTACATTAAAATGGTTACGTATATTTTTTGCTACATCACTCTTCTATTTTGGAGAGGAAGGGAGTGAATGGTTTTATTGACGACGACGACAACAACAATAACAACATGTACTTTATAGAGTGCAACTCTGTTAACGGTATATTTGGTGATGAGAAATAAATGTGTTAAACATTACTATGATAGTTTAATATCTAAGTGTTTTCTTGTGTTTCAGTTACTGTTAAAAAATCGACTGGAGATTTTGGATTATTCTGATGGTAAATTTGTGATTCTTAAATGAAGGAAAATAGGTTAGAGTTTTCATACAGTCAATAGACCTATGATATTCTGGAAAGAATGGTTAATATTAAGAGAAAGAGATGTCCACCGCTGTGGTCTTGTGGTAGCATCTTCGCTCACTCACTCCTATGGATGAATATCAGGTAACTTTATCAGGCCCTTGGAACCCCAGTCATTCTCGCCACTTTCTTTCCTCCCTTATCATCACTTCATCTCCATTTCTGGTTGTCCTACTTGGTTTTCAACCCTTCGAAGCTGCTGACTTTCTTGGCTGGCCTCCATGGATATGTCAAGAAGTGATAGTTGGTGGCCAACAGCGGAACCCACTTCCTTCCCCCCAGGAAATGTGGGAGGGCTGTTTGCGTACAATGGTACAAGAGTTAGAATGATGGCGAGGACTGGTTGTAAGGGTATTGGCGGTTTGGCTGGTGTGGTGTAGGTGCACAATAGACCTCAGGTCCTGGTGCATGGGATGTTCCCCTTCCGCCCTCATAGCGAGAGAAAAGAGAGAGATAATTATATTAAAACATCATATATGACCCCAACGTTTATTGCTTTGTTGAGGGGAGTCATAATTATTACGCTTAAAATCACGTTTATCCTCTTGATTCTGATGGAGAATTGCGGAGAAGACAAATTATCTTTGTATAAATGAAGGTTGATTGAGGTTCTGGCTGATATGTGCATCTACAGTATTATCAGGCAGTACATCTCACTTGACAGTGTCAGAGGAAGAACAATTGTTTGTATGCATCTGAAGTCTGACTAGTGTAATATATAGCTAATCGGCGATGTATGCAATGGCGGGGGAAAGGAATTGACCACACTACCCCATTATCTCCTGGCTTAGTTGCCTCATGAGTGATGCCTTATTGGTGTCACTTTTGAAGTTCAGACCTGTCTTCGGACAGTTGACTAAACAACAACAAATGAAAGCTACTGTGCTGTAGAAATTATTTAATCTAATTAACATAGTAATTATATTCATTGACATAAACGTCTAACGAATCTCGCAAAATTGTAGCTTACTCTTTTACCTGGCACGGAGTTGGCTGTCTTCTTGCAGGGTAGGGTCGTCGACAGACAGTAGGGTCTGCAAGCGTGTCCTCGCCTCTTGCCAGGCAGGTCTCCCCAGTGCCATGAAACCATTGAGTGTCTCCTGCAACAAGGCCAGCTGCCCATGAAAGATCTGAACTCCGTATATTGTGAGCTGTTATTGTGACGACTTATACTCACCTGCTGGAACACACGACGCAGCTCAGCATTTTGAAACAAGTGGCTCACAGCTGACAGGTCCAGAATCTGGTCGCCTATTGCCACCCCAATACGATGAGTGGCCTGGAATTAAATACGACACAAAGTATTTTTGAAAAGTGTGTTTGTTCATCTATTGGATATTTTTACTTTCTACGTTAACAATTAGTTTTAGTTTGCAAGTAATTGCATTAAACGTTGCCAAGTTCACAAAAAAAAAATATTAACGGTAGGCCTACAATGTAATGTCATTATGTTAAATTCAAATGACAGTTTATTGGCAAGTGGGCTTAACATTTTCTCTATATACAGGAGCGCCATAGAGGTTTTTCGTCTCAGTAGCGGCAAAACACTTCGTCCACATGGTGTTAATTTTTAAGAGCAACACTGTACTAATATATGTCCCCTGATATGAAACCATCGCACACACATCGTAAACACAGTGTGTTTTAAGAAATGACAGGGATTCATAGTATCCTTATGTTGTAATTGGGTGGAAACATTTGTGTTCTCGGTTGGGTGTTATTGTGATATTTAGATTTTTAACGAATTGGCACCCGACCTCACCCCATTAGATTTTTACCTTTGGGTTGTCTATGCAACACCAGTGAATGATGCAGAGGAGCTATTGCAACGTGTTGAAAATGCATGCCAATGGATCCGTGATGACAACATGGTGTTTGAGAGAACTCGCCAGTCGTGTGTACGTCTTGCTGAAGCAGGTGTAAGCAATGGAGGGGGACAAATTGAGCACCTTTTGTAAAGGTTAAATGACAAGTTATTATATACCAAACATGTACTTGTGACAACAAAAAAAGAACAAAGGCAAAGTATGACCATTTCTCCAATAAATAAGCATTTTCCGACAAATTTTCATATAAGGAATTGTTCTTATTTTTTATCCAGGATCACGCTCATGCGTTTTCCAAACATACTTATGACTCACCCTATATATATATATATATTTATAATTGTCATTATAATAATTACACTAGTCACGGCTCTACTGTCGCACAATGAAAACTTGTAAGCCGCTTGTTACACGACAGCTCATGTTATTTCAAAGAAAAATAACCTGCTGCATGCTAACATTGTCAACTTATTGATTAAATACCTGAAATTTGAAGAGTTCGTTTGGTTAGAAAATAGTAATACTGTACCTATTATTCGACTTTAAAGTTAACGAATTTATGTTCAGTATTTTTCTTTTTCCATCGTTGATATCGTATTCTTTACAGTAATTTAAAAAAAAAGATCCCATTTTTGAATAACTTTACAAATTACCAACAGTTTACAACACTTATTTTATTTAATTTGTTGTGACAGATATAATATATTATTAATCATGGCAGTTGAAATGATCTACCATAGAGTAGAACAAGTAGTAGGCCTACACAAGTTATGATTTTTTTTTTCACTTTATTATGCTTTCCGGCTCTAAAAGCCATACAGCTTATGTTTAAACGAAAGTAATTCTGAGAATCAAGTCCAAGAGACCCCTATCCTACATAAATGGTAATGTTAAATATAGGCATCGCATCAAGTTATGATGTGCTTGAAGATGAGTGTCTGTGATCGTGATCGTTAGATTAGAGAATAAGACTTGTTAATACTAAGTTAGGATGCGAAAAAGATTAGCGATGAATATGGATAGTAATCAAACTTAAATCAGAAAAGAAACAGAAAGTGCTTTTTTTTCCTTATGTACGGAGGAGGATCCGAAGGCTTAAACTGCTTATTGTGCTCACCACTCCTATTCTAATGATTGGATAGCCGAACGCCGTGCTCTTGTAACAACCCGGACTATGGTATGAATGATGATGAATGATGATATATGAATTAATGATGGCAAAATGAGTCCGAAGTCCAACGCCGAAAGTTATCCAGCAATTCTGCTTCATTTGGTTGAAGGAAAACCTCGGAAAAACCTCCACCAGGTAACTTGTTCCAACCAGGATTTGAACCGGATCCGCGCGTTTCATGGCCAGGCATGCTAACCGTTACTCCACAGCGTGGACCCTATTGTACTATATCATTATTGACAAATAATTGAAGTTTTATTTAATTTTATTTTCTGTGTAGGTATCATTTCCTCATTTTGCTACTTACATTTAAATATCGATTATTCAATT
The DNA here is from genome assembly GCF_040183065.1 of Periplaneta americana. Lineage (NCBI taxonomy): Eukaryota > Metazoa > Arthropoda > Insecta > Blattodea > Blattidae > Periplaneta > Periplaneta americana. Next base: position 65,945,247 of record NC_091131.1, on the reverse strand, counting down.
CGATTTAATTTTTGTGGGTAGATTTTTATGTTCAATGGTCAGCATTTTTTAATGGCCCGGGAGCGGCAAAAATTGTAAATACAGCTCAGAATTTAATTATTATAATCTGGTTGCTAGGATACGAAGACGTGCTGGTTAAACCGACTTAAGAAAAGATCTAAGTTAATTCTGTATATATGTAGTCTTAGAAAAATGCTTTGTCATACAGATACTTTAGAAGTCCCAGAAAGGAGGCAGTGCGCATGATCAGACATAGGTACAACGAAACAAAACTAATTTTATTACCTCAACTTGTTCTTTCGTGAATCAGATCGCTCGTTCTCTGATCATACGCACCGTCTCCTTTCTGGGAATTATAACGTATCTTTGCGACAAAGTTTTTTCTAAGACTGTATATTGTAGATTAGTACAAAAATGAACCTTAGGCTGTTAAGTCGCAATAGCTATTAGAATACGAAAACCCACTACGAAATATCTATAATTTTATTTTTATATATGTGCATTGTTAATAAAAGCATACGGAAGTGGGGTCACTGTGCCCACTCGTCCACACGTTGTCGGTGGCTTGAGCCGCTGCGTCACGACCTTGTCGCGAAGGTCGAATGACCTTGACAGCGTGTTGCTATGTCGGGATCACGGTGGTCTGGACAAATGAGAACCAGTCTATTTATTTAATTTAAGGAAAACGCTTTATAAACAGCAATAACTGTTTTCCATGTATAAACATTTTCTTCGCAGTTCACCACCTTACTTTCATATGCACTGCAGATGCAGGTTTGATGAGCGATAATTTTTTTTATAATAGTAATCACGATACAATTGATGTTTCTCCAATCACTGAATGATAAGGTGATTTTTTACATTGCTTGTTATAAGTAACAAATTATTTTCGTTCATGCGTTCACACTAAGTTAAATAAACAAATCTGAATAATAGTCTTTAATTATTAAACACGAATGTGTAAAACTTCCCATATTTTTTTATATTTGTTCTGGCCCAAGACCTTGCACGGTGAGAGGTGCTAGTGGAGTTTTGGCGGAATAATGATGAGAGGGAAATAGGAGAAAACACCCCACCCCCCTAAAAAATCCTTCGCCCGATATGTGAAACACAAATTTCTTCATGACAGACGGGTTCAAATTCTGGTCGCCACGATGGAAGGCCGAGAGGCCAACCACACGGACACGGGCGAACTTTACTGGATATTATTTGTGGTATAACAACGGTACTGAAGAGGAAAGGTACGAAAGTGTTAAGTTTTCAACATTTCCTACGCTCCTATATGGTCATAATTTTGAGTACACGTGTTTAAAAGGCAGATATAAAGATGTTAAAAACTGTCACTATATATAGACGTGCAGAAAAACAAAACTCAACGAATCCGTCCGCTAAGAATTGCACGTGTTTAATTTGGCAGAAAAAGCAGTAATTACAAATTAAAAAATTAATCAGATTGAAATGATAAACAAACCTCAAGGTCAACGAAACCAAAATTATCTTTCAACAGAATGATTACTATTACTACTACTACCACCACCACCAATAATAATAATAATAATAATAGTAATAATAATAATAATAATAATAATAATAATATCTTGAGCTTGACAGTTCATGGAGGCCTTACGCCTATATTCTTCAGCGGAGATGATCTTTCAACCAGTACTGGGATAACGTGTGGTTCCCACTAACAGAACGATTACCAAACTATAACCCGAAGATTGTAATTTGCAACCGTGATAAGCTTTTAAGTATAATCAGTGATGATTTCAATGTTCTACCGGTCCAGAAGATATTTTGATGTGGTAATGCTTTGAATAAATATAAATAATAATAATAATAATAATAATAATAATAATAATAATAATAATTATTATTATTATTATTATTATTATTATTATTATTATTATTATGTCCATATATTATCATTATCACCATTTCTGCGGCGTAACTTAAATGTTATAACTCTTAAATATTTTAGCCGCCAATACTAATTACTAACATATACAACGAAGTAATTTTTGTTGTTGTAATGATGCTATGAACTTTTTTAAATCGTACAAATTTCTAATGTAGAGGCTAGTTTAGATCACTGTCACACTTAACTACAGCCTATAACGGCTGTAACGACAATATTTGTTTGAAAATGACATTTCGTTCAACAGGTGCAGCAATGCTGGACACAGTCTTCCCCACCGCAATTCTCATCCTTACGTTATCAGACGTCGAGAAAACTCCATATGGCAGATTTTCCAAGGGAAAGTCCGAGTTTTCCGGATAAGAAATGAAGCTCTTCATGTTTCACGCAGTTCTAACCGGTTTCACTATAATACAATACTCCCCCCTTTTCCCACCTCGTCTTATCAAGTTTTACAATAACAAGTTTTAAATATTGCGCTAATATACATTCAACTGTCTGAATAAAAAATGTATGACACCAGATGTAGACACCTTCTCATTCGTTCAGCCCAGGGACAGTGTTGCCAATATGTTATTTTTACCACCAGTTTCTAGAGCCTCTTTTATGAACTTTCAGTCTTGTGGCATATGTCTACCGGACATGGCAAACATTCATAAATGCCTCTTCTTCACTTGAAGAGAGGGAATCTCGATTGAATAAATGCTTCTCCTACAAAATTCAGTTTTTGTCGTATGGACATCTTTTCACTAAGCCCCTCAATTATCTGGTGCCAATTTTTAAATTCTTGTGACATGTTAAATATTAGACGTTTTTAAAATCAAAGCAATGTTAAATTCTGTACCATCAAGTTATACTTCCCTTAATGCTATGTCTGCATTAGAAAAGACTCATTTTCTTTTCTTTCAACCTTTTTGTACTTGAGCATTTCGTGACGTTACAGCATAAATAAATATATGCATATCTTTTATAACATCCGTTTTAAGAGACTTTCATGTAGAACGTTGGATAGATTTTCAGCATTTAAGTGTTATCAACAATCAATTACTGTTATGTGTATTTTCTATGGAGCTTTCATTTTCTGAATTATTACCGGTACGCCAAAATGGTCACTGATATTCTGTTACCACATTTGTTTTTTTACCCGTCTTCTTCCACCCTTCTGAAGAGTGTGTATTACCATCTTATAGTGTACCAGTATTAATACATTTAAGATAATAATTCTTCATGTATGCGAAAATAATGGCTTTGTAAACTGTACCAAATATCCTAACCGCCTTGACACATTTTCATAAAATATAACTTTGATTGTTCTCTTTCCAAAAATGAAAAACAAATCCTTTGCGCAATAGTCCATGAAGAGTGAAGATCTACCAGTCGAGTGCTGGCTTCATGTCCACATGTCCCAAGAGATGTGAACGGTCATCCAACCAGTGTGGGGTAACATGTGGATAGTATGATGATCACTCCAGCCATTATAGCAGCTTGCAAAATCAGATGTTACTACTTTTTGTAAATACATTGACCGAAATTTCTTCTATGGTGAAAACTCGAATCAGCGCTCATTCTGTATCTCTAGTCCAAGACATGTCGTTTTAAATCACGAAGCTATGGCGTGGGAATTCTATTTCCTACCTAAAAATTTATTAGGGTTTTTACATTCAAAGTAAAGAAACGTTTGTATAAGAATTTTCAAAATAAATGTAACAATCTATATTTTACATACTGTTATTGATTGCTGTTGTTTTCCCTGTTTACTGCTCCTTACCTTCCTCTTCATGTACCTGGTAGAAGCACGCTGGTCACAAGTCAAACTGCCAAGATTGTCATTATAATAAAATATACAATGTTAGAAAGTGATTATTACTATGTTGTAATTATAATTGTTGTCATTACTATTGTATTTGTTTACATTACTATTATACTACTGTATTAACATGTAATTGTTATCTGACGATGCCATGAATCCTTGTATTCTGACGGCTAATAAATACATACATACATACAATTAAGAACCCAAAACAAATTTCGCTTAAGGTTAAGACTGGTTCTGCTGAAAGGAATAAGAAACTTATTTAGTCCACCAATGAAAATGCCATTGAAAGAAAGAATTCCTTTTGGAGAGGGAGATGAATTAACCATGGTCACGATTCAGAACATTCACAGTTGAATAAAGTGTTGGAAGGGAATAGGAGAAATTGAAATTAGGAAAAACTTTTCATATTAAACAAATCTTGACTCATTAGAGTGATAAAGTTTGTAACAGATGTAATTAAAATATGAATTATTATCGTTAGAAGTGTAAACCCAGATTCATAATAGGTTACAATGTCAAGACAGTCACAACTGAGTAAAACTGTCTTCAGTGGCAATATTGCATATTCCTTTTAATGCTGTATAAATGAAGAGAATAAGACAAATTTAATTTAGGACTCTTTTAATATTAACCAAGTCATAAACATGCATTGTAGGATAAAAATGGAAGTGTCAACAGTCAGCAAACTCTGAACAATGTACTTATTATTGTTGAAGGAATAAATCATATTTGCTTGTAATTTGAACTAATTTGCATGATAATATGTATTATCAATTTATGTATATCTCAACTGATTGAACTGCTTTTAAATTGAATTAACTTACTTGCTATGTATTATATTTTTAGTTCAACTGTTAAATAATCGTTTGGATTTGTAAATTTAATAATATGATTGGCTGTATACTGTATATTTTTAGTAGAGCCACCAATGTAGCTCAGTTGGCAGACTCGCTGGCCTGCTGATCCGGAGCTGCGCTCGGGCTTGGGTTGGATCCACCATTTGGTCTGATTGGTTAGTTTCTTCCGAGGTTTTCCCCAGCCGTGGGGCAGATGCCAGGTGGCCTATGGCGAGTCCTCGGCCTCACTTCACTTCATCTCCTTTTGTCTGATTACCTGGTTGGGTTTTTTTCCGAGGGTTTCCCCAACCATAAGGCAAATGTCAGGTAATCTGTTAGCGAACCCTCGGCCTCTTCTCACTACAGCTCGCCAAAAAATTGTAATCTTGTAAAATGTAGACTTGTTCCACATCTTAAAGCTTCATTGCTAATGTAAGATCTATGGAATACAATAAATGAAATGAAATGAAAAAGGTTACCACCGTTACCATGTCCATAGCTGTAATATTTTTTTTTCTTTCGGAGAAGGAAGGCAATCTAACCCTGACCTCAGAAGATTCCACAGCTGAATAAAGTGCTTTAACTTTCATGGGTTCATTCTCAGTGTTTCAGTGATTACTTGATTGCAATGCTGGCGATTGGAACTAAAATGCGCAGACTCAAACCCGGCCGAGTGAGATTTTTGAAGGATTGTATTCCTAATCATTATATTGTGATCAGGGATGATGATGATATAATCCTTAGCATGGTTTGGCGTTTTTCTGGAATTTATTTGTAAGAATCGGTCTAGTGCCATTTATTTTGAGAGTTGGCAACATTGCTGATGACGGCCCCGCGTTTATTTGATCCATTCCATCGTTTGTGGTAGTTTTGTGTACGGTATTTTTGAAGTCAAAATGAATCTCAAATTAAACATTATTGTTGCTGTAAGTGAGAATATGGGCATTGGTCTTAACGGTGATTTGCCATGGAGATTACGGTGTGTAGATATATTGATTTTCATGTTAAATTTGCTCATGTCCCAACCTTATCTAACCACCCTAACCTTGTTACAGTCCTTGGCCTCCTGTTACTTAGCTATCGACGAATGTGCCCATGTCATGTCTGGTATACCGTGGCTAACGAGAAAGACTTCAAATTTAGAGAATGACGTGTTCATGTAGTAATTAGCATGGTACACATTGATGGTTTTGCTAGTTTATACGATATCGATAATTAAGGAATTAAAAAAATACCGATTATCATTATTTTTCTTTATATCCATTTGGTTGCAGTTTTTACAGATGCCGGACCCCAGATGCCTTAATGAAGGATTTAAAGTGTTAGTAAAACAAAATGTAATTAACAAATAAGTGTGTGTGTTAGAAGTTCACAACTTCAAATATTTTACAAGGGGTGTTGCTGAAATTCTATCTTCCAAGAATGAATAGTAGTTTACCAATATAGGATTATCTAACTTACCTCAGCTAAGCCTACATTTACATTTATAAACACAGCCAACAACACTTTGTTTCCTGTTATTTCAAAGTGTATTCAGATAAACAATATGTCAAGAACGATTGAGTAACCTTGACCTCCTTAGTCTGGAGAGCGATCTTGCTAGGTCTTTAAATTTTGGTGATATAATTGATGATTTTGCATCAATGAAATCAAGGAGAGTTGTTTGTTGATGTTAGACTGCAAGTTAGAAATTACAGGTGTTTAGGAATAATGTTTTATGAATATAATATATTGTGCTAATGTGAAGTTTTGCTAAAAGTTTCCAATGTAATAAAAGTGTATATTTTTAAGTTTGTATCTGTGTATGGGGTTACCTTTTATTTATTTTGCAAATAATTATTATGGTTAGAATAACTGGTAACTTGTAATTGCTACTTTTTTCAATGGGGATCCGAGTACAGTATTGCATAGGGGCCCATAAATTCTGTCGGCGGCCGTGTCAGTACCTTAAAAACCATATAACTTACTTTGCATACTTCCACTCGATAATGAGTTTTGGAATAATATTCTGGGGAAATTCTAGAGATTGTAACAGTATATTCCTACTACTACAAAAAAAAAAAAAAGAGTAATTAGAATAATAGTAGATGCCAAATCTAGGGAATCGTATAGATCCATAAAAAAAAAACTACAAATAATTCCCGTGGTTTATCAGTATATTTTTCCATTAATAAACTTCCTCGTATGTAATCTTGAAAACTTTGTAACTAATTCAATAGTTAATGGATAAATACTCATCAAAAAATGACTTTCATACTCCATCGGCAAATCTACCATGCTATCAAAAAGGAGTGCGTTATATGGCAGTAAAAATTTTTAATAGCTCCCTATGTATATAAAAAATGAAACTCAAAACATAAGATTATTTAGGGCCAAATTAAAGAAGTACCCAGGCCTTATATTCTGCAGGTGAATTTATGACATTCAACAATGCTGCATGAATATTTCTGTTTCGTATTAAGTATTGATAATAACCCCTTGTATTGTATTAGTATAAGTATTGTAAAACTCTTCGGTATCTGTAAAACTCTTCTGTTGCCTATCTATTTCAACGAGATTGTGACTATAATTAAGACTTTTTACATATTCCATATTCTAGCTGTGAAGTGATGTGGAATGTAAATAAATACAATACAATAAGGCATCACTCATTACTTAGGCAATTAAGCCAGGAGATAATGGGGTAGGGTGACCACTTTCTTTTTCCCATCCATTGAATTCATCGCTGACTAGTAACATATTACATTAATCATACCTGAGATGTATGCAACAATTATTCTTCCTCTTGACACATATCGTCAAATGAGATAATTATACTGCCTGATAATAAAATGTAGGTATCAGCCAGAACCTCATTCAGAGGTAATACATAATTATAAAACATAAAATTGTGCAAAGTGTTTATGGTTGTAGTACAAGCATATCAATGAAAGCTGAATTTCAATACAGTGGAACTCCATTAATATGCTCGTCAAGAGACTGTGGCCTTAAAGCATTATAAGTGGGACAGCTCTATAGACAGGAAATGATTTATGAAATGGGTAAAACAATTTAGACACCACTTCATAGGAAACATATTTTATTGTGCGTTAGTTGCAGTGCGAAATGCAAATATGACCTTATTTCATATGAAAAAATTCTTTGACTGTTGGTTGCCGTGTGTTTGTACTGCTATATGAATGATAACATTTTCTGTGTGATTCACGTAACTACAGATAACTTCACTTGATACACCACTAGGAGCAACACTAATGTAATTTTTCACTTACAGACAGAGATTTCCGCTTTGCCATTTTTCACTATCATATTTACTGCACATTCATTCATTCATTCATTCATTCATTCATTCATTCATTCATTCATTCATTCATTCATTCATTCATTCGTTTGTTCGTTCATTCATTATATTCCATAGATCTTACATGAGCAATGAAGCTTTAAGATGTGGAACAAGTCAACACTCCACAGAATTCAAAGAATGACTAAATTTTACAGAAATTAAGGAATATATTGATAGGAAGAATTTTGAGTGTTAAAATTCTTTCATACGAAGGAAAGTACGGATAAGTGCAACTTCCGACAATGCAGAGGGTGAAATTTCTTTCTTGCACTTGTGGTGCAATGATCCTCAGTACAGCCACAACAACATATTTCTTTCCCATGCTTTTAAAGCCACCGGTGTAGCTCAGTCGGCTAAGGCGCTTGCCTGCCGATCTGGAGTTGCGTTTGGGCGCGGGTTTGATTCCTGCTTGGGCTGATTACCTGGTTGGGTTTTTTCCGAGGTTTTCTCCAACCGTAAGGCAAATGTCAGGTAATCTATGGCGAATTCTCGGCCTCATCTCGCCAAATATCATCTCGTTATCATCAATCCCATCGACACTAAATAACCTCGTAATTGATACAGCGTCGTTAAATAACCAAGTAAAATAAAAAATAAAATAAATGTTTTTAAAACATTACAAGTTTCGCAAGTTATACAGAATTTTTTAGTAATTTCTCATCCGAAAAAGCGTTACAAATGGGATGGATTTGAAAGCATTACGAGAGGGCAAAATTATGGAGGATTATATATGAAATATCCAGGAATCGTATAAAGAATGGGGTAGCGTTATAAGCAGGAGCATATTAACAAGCTTTTACTGTAGTTGTAACTTTGTCATATTGCCTGTTTGCAGGAAAGAGATGGCCCATTTCGCGAAGCTGACCAAACACACACAAGACCCTCAGAAGAAGAATGCAGTCATTATGGGGAGGAAGACCTGGGAGTCCATTCCAGCCAAAAACCGTCCTCTGGCTGGACGTCTGAATATTGTACTTTCACGACATATACAGTGAGTATTGGCTAATAAATTACTAATTTGGTAATAATATGAATATCGTTTGTTACTTGCTGGTATGGTGTCAGACCAAATATCTTTCTGAGAATTTTCCTTTCCAAGCAATTAATCATAGCATTTAAACCTACTCTCTATGAGAGTGTCCATGTTTCGATTCCATATCGATGGCTTAGAAGAGGACAGATATTGTATATGTCCATTTCTGGTTAAAATTGAGATATGGTGATATACTGATAATATGAAGCTAAATCTTCATTCTGCATAAGTATTGTATTGTGTTATATGGAGCATTATTAGGTAATATAACAGTTATATTTGAATGTATTATTCCTATAAGATGTATGCAACAGAAAACATTTCTTTCAGGGTTTTCCAAATATTAGAGAAAGTGGACATAAGCCATCAATATGTAATAATGTGGGAATAAATACTTTATATAATGTTCTCTGAATTCTCCAACTAATATTGCTGTCTCTGATCAGCAGAGGTGTAAAGAAATAAGCTTAATTAAAAACATATGCCTTAACAGATGTGAAAGATCATCTAACCATATGGGAGTAACATGTTGTCACACAATGATCCTCCCAGCTGTTATAGTTGGCTTACAAACTGGATTTTGCTACTTATCACAATGCTGGGTGGCCGAAATTTCATGAGAAAATTTTTTTCCCCCCCTCAAGGACTTGAATCAACACTCGATCCATATTGCTAACCCAAGGCATGATACCTTAGACCACACAGCTACGTGTGAGACAGTAAGCTTCATCAGAGGCTTGAATTGAATTCTGGATTTTCTCTATAACACCTGCACTTTCCATTATAATGTCTTCTATTATAAAATTCTTTAAATCTAAATTTTAATGAAATCACTAGTTCATGTGAAATTTTATGGTGAGGTGATTGGGTACATTTTGCAATTGATTTAACCTAATACCCATTGGTTTCAGGAGGGATATATATAGACAGAGGTAGACAAATCCTGGGTGCCTGGTTGCTATGGTGCCTAAAAATTTTTATGTGGCATCTGAGTTTATTTTATTAAACGATGAAAGAGTAATGGAACGGAGAAAAATTCTCTCCGGCGCCGGGATTTGAACCCGGGTTTTCAGCTCTACGTGCTGATGCTTTATCCACTAAGCCACACCGGATACAACTCCGACGCCGGTTAGAATCGTCTCAGATTAAGCTCCAGCTCTTGAGTTCCCTCTAGTGGCCACCCTCTGCACTACGTCATAGATGTCTATGAACGCAGGACCGAAGTCCACACATGTGCTGAGGTGGACTCGATATGAGTGACTAGTTGACCGGGATCCGACGGAATAAGCGCCGTCTTAAATCACGAAGTGATCTACGCATATCATATATATTATTATTTTAATGTACCGAAGTACATATGATATTTCCATGCAGATATTCTGCGTCATCATACGATGAAAGAGTAATGGAACGGAGAAAAATTCTCTCCGGCGCCGGGATTTGAACCCGGGTTTTCAGCTCTACGTGCTGATGCTTTATCCACTAAGCCACACCGGATACAACTCCGACGCCGGTTAGAATCGTCTCAGATTAAGCTCCAGCTCTTGAGTTCTCTCTAGTGGCCACCCTCTGCACTACGTCATAGATGTCTATGAACGCAGGACCGAAGTCCACACATGTGCTGAGGTGCACTCGATATGAGTGACTAGTTGGCCGGGATCCGACGGAATAAGCACCGTCTTAAATCACGAAGTGATCTACGCATATCATATATATTATTATTTTAATGTACCGAAGTACATATGATATTTCCATGCAGATATTCTGCGTCATCATACGATGAAAAAGTAATGGAACGGAGAAAAATTCTCTCCGGCGCCGGGATTTGAACCCGGGTTTTCAGCTCTACGTGCTGATGCTTTATCCACTAAGCCACACCGGATACAACTCCGACGCCGGTTAGAATCGTCTCAGATTAAGCTCCAACTCTTGGGTTCCCTCTAATGGCTACCCTCTGCACTACGTCATAGATGTCTATGAACGCAGGACCGAAGTCCACACATTATTTTATTAAGTTAAAAAATTTGAAGATTTCGATTTCTTTTATTTTGCTGTGACTAATGCATAGTGTTAACAAAAGCGTTCGTAGAAAGAAGTTCGAGTGTGTAAAGTCTTGTATTCTCGTATATTAATTAATATATTGAGTAAATGTAGCTTTAACTTAGCTCGAATGATTTTCTCATTGCATATTTGGATAAAATGTGATGGCTCGTGAAAAAAGAGTTTTATCTGTCCCTGTGTATATATACACATACACACACAACATAATACATAATACAAATAATAGATCCATGATTATAAGAAATATTGGTAGATCTATAGCTCTGTAGTAGCTGAGTTATTCCAGAGCTACCATTGATATTGTCCACGTTTTTTATGGGAATATATTCAGTGAGAATGATATTATTTCCTTTATTCAATTTCTGCTGCGTCTTAACAATTCTTTACTTTTATTTGACACAACTCTTTCATAAATATTTTTTCGTATCTGTGTTCAAAACTATGCTACTTCATGTAAGAGTAGAAATGTTACATTTGTATTGCAGGGAATTGGGAGATGATGTACTGGTCAGAAGGTCACTAGAGGATGCACTCAGTTGTCTGCAGGAGGAGTCCCTTGGAAATCTCACCGAAAATGTGTGGGTGATAGGGGGCAGCTCTGTGTACAAGGTGCGTGAATAAAAGTACATTTCTGTGGTGTGGTAAAGCAAAATCGAATGCTTGACAGAGTTTCTTACTGTGCCCAGGAAGCACTGACTTCGCCCTTCTGCCACCGTGTGTACCTCACCAGAGTGCTCAAGACCTTCGAATGTGATGCATTCTTCCCAGAGATTCCAGAGGACAGTTTCAAGATTGTGCGGTGAGTTGAGACATTACTTGATATTCAGGGAGATCAATTTATAATTTGAGAGTGGGTAAAGCACCCACTGATGCAGTGAGTTATTGGCACTTACATCACACTCTTGCTGTAAAACTGAGTCACTTTCAAAGTAAAGCAACGCATGACTGTATAATAGTACCATTTTAACATAATGATTCGGTTCAGTATTAAGCAGAAAATTTTTCTAGTGGAAACTTATTTGCATAATCAAAATTCTACAAAATGTGTTAAAAAATGGATTCGAAAGTTTCGTCGGAAATATCTGGAATCTTACTCTTAAATTATGAATGGATCTCTTTGCATTATCACAGAGGAGTGAAAGCGGACTATATGATAATAATATTCCTAATAATAGATGTCAGATTTTCACTATCAGGCTGTTTGCACCACAATAGGTCAAAGTTTTTCCCATCTATTACATATTGAGATAATACAAAATAAAGCAGGTAGAAACCTGTGCACTAATCTTCAGTTAACAGAATTTGGTAGAAAAGAGAAATTTGGGCATTAAATGGGCAAGCAACTTGAAATATTAAGTCATCAAACCAATTTTGTCTAGTGTAATATGTATCTAGTCAGCGATGTATGTAATGGAGGAGGAAAGGAACAGCTTTCTACCCCACTATCTCCTGGCTTAGTTGTCTCATAAGTGATGCCTTATTGATGTCACTTGTGAGGTTGTCGGACAGTTGACTAAACAACAGTAATGAATAACTGCATTATATACCAGAAATTTTGAGAAAAAATGCTATTACCCCTTTTGTATTAACAGAACGTGAAGGCTTAGTGACCACCTCTATACAATAGGAATTTTTAAAATAAGCAAATTGCATTCATTATAATAACTCTGTCAAGGATAGAAAACACCTTCACATTTTAGAGCCTTAAATAACAGTGGACCAATCTATGATAATGCTTGGAAGCAAGAAAGCAAATGGACATTCTAGAAAACATATTATTTATAAACATTTACTTTATCTTTTTTCATAGTAGAAAAATGCTCTAATATGAAACACTTACCCTGCCAGAAGAAATAATTTCAGTGATAAGAGTTATGTATTTTGTATTTAACTCCAAACATTGATTGTTGTTATTTTGTCAACTGTCTGAAGACAGGTCTGAACCTCACAAGTGATATCAAGAAGGCACCACTTATGAGGCAACTAGGCCAAAGCTAAGCGGGTAAGGAGGCCAGTTCCTTTCCCCCCACCATTGCATACATTGCCGACATAGGTACATATTACACTAGTCAAACTTCAGAAGCATACAAACAATTGTTCTTCCTCTGACACATATTGTCAAGTGAGATGTACTGCCTGATAATAGATGTAGGCCTACATATCAGCCAGAACCTCAACCAGAGGTTAAAGATTGATTAATAATTGTAATTGATTAGGTACTTGCATGTGACATAAGTACATGTAATTAAATGTAAAATTAGTCACTAATATATCTTGCGTGATATTTATTTCACAGGGACTCTGCAGTGAGTGAAGATATACAAGAGGAGGATGGTATCACGTACAAGTATCAGGTATACCAGAGAGTGATAGATAAATAGCAAAGGTTATGAGATTTGTATGGACTAATCCCTGCCAAACTCATACTTCCATTACTCCTTTATTGAAAAATGTTCTTAAATAAAAAAACTAACTTTTGTGACATACCTTTTAACAATACCAGAACAATTTTTCCTTGAAATTATTCAAACCTGCTTTACAGGGAGCTACTACCTGAAAGCCAGATTTGTATAATACATTCGTTACTGGAGGTACGTTAACAGAAAGCCACAATTTAAGTCACACAGCATTTGTGTGCACTCATAGTTGAGTTCTGGCGTCTTGTCAGCTCATGTGAATTGTGTGGATATAAAGGAAAAATTGTGATGGTGTCGTGTATAGTTCCTGGGGTAGCTCAGTCGGTAGAGCATTTGCGCGCTAAGCGAAGGGTCCCGGGATCGATACCCGGCCCCAGAACAATTTTTCCTTGAAATTATTCAAACCTGCTTTACAAGGAGCTACTACCTGAAAGCCAGATTTGTATAATACATTCATTACTGGAGGTACGTTAACAGAAAGCCACAATTTAAGTTACACAGCATTTGTGTGCACTCATAGTTGAGTTCTGGCGTCTTGTCAGCTCATGTGAGTTGTGTGGATATAAAGGAAAAATTGTGACGGTGTCGTGTATAGTTTCTGGGGTAGCTCAGTCGGTAGAGCATTCGCACGCTAAGCGAAGGGTCCTGGGATCGATACCCGGCCCCGGAACAATTTTTCCTTGAAATTATTCATACCTTTTAACTGTTTACTAAATCCTATTTTATTTCATGAAGTTTGAAGACAGGTAATTGAACATTAATCCTCAATCCATACAAGAAGACTCCGCATGTCAACAAACATAGGTAATGCAAAAGCCTTCCATGCCCCAGCCATTGATTGGTCCTATGTTTGCGATGGAAAATGAGACATGTGGAGCAATGACAGATGATGTGACATAATAAAAAATTAGTTTAAAGTAACAACCTAACATAACACTTAAATACATTTTTATAAGAATGTACTTATATTCATTATGAAGCTTCCAGTAAGGTAATTGTACTTATGTTCATTATGAAGCTTCCAGTAAGGTAATTGTACTTATATTCATTATGAAGCTTCCAGTAAGGCAATTGTACTTATGTTCATTATGAAGCTTTCAGTCGGGTAATGGACTACCTCTAAAGAGTTTTCCCTTATAATGTTTGAGTTATGAATTACCAGCAACTGGCTCAGCCATTATAGCCTACACTAATACACATATGTAGCAAGATGTTAACAACATGCAATTTAACATGGCATAGCAACGACACAGTGTTCTAATACCATACAAGGAGCAAACAGTAGCAGAAACTCATTGACCGACCACTTTTTTTCATTTCCATGTTTGGGTCAGAGTTTCGAGTGATGACGTAGCCATAAATAAATTACACAACCTTCTTGTTATTACATCTTATTGCCAGTGGTCTGTGCTCAACTCCACCCACAAATCACATTCTTTCTTGACTGCCTTTATTAGTTTTTCAACTACTTCATGTATCGTATTTCCTTCTCATGTTTAGAAGAACAGCAAATTTCCTATTATTATTTCGCAAATATGTAACAAGTTGTGCCTTCAGACAGGGAATTAATCAACATCGCGTTCTAGGTGCTATAAAAGGTTCTTTGCTCTGCAGCCAATAGTAAGGGCTTTAGACACGTGTATTTGTTTATATGCTGAGTCGTCTTGTATGGGATGATTAGTAGCACATTTGTATCTGTAATTGATCTCAAGTAAGTGAGAGCAATAACGGAGATGTTTATGGTGTCAGCGAGAGAAATAAAAGCAATGTGAGTCAACAGCTCGTAAAGGTTAAGGAGCACAAGAAAGAGGATGAGGTGAAAAAAGGAGGATTAGGGGTAAGAATAGGAAGTACAGATAAGGTAAGTAAATCAGATAGTGAAAATCGAGTGGGGAGTAGGAAGGATAAACCATCTTATAATCTAAGAAAATGGTGTGTTAGTGGATTAAATGATTAGTTAAGAAGTATGCAGTGAAATATGGGTGAATAGTGATTAAGTCTTAGGAGTAGGTCATGATGATTTTATTTAAATAGTGGGAAAAGAGTAGTACAGATATAAATATGGTAAGAGTAGATGACCTAAAAGTAGGATTTGCCTAGATAGATATCAGTAGGGACAAAGAGGTCATATAGACAGATGTAAAGTAAGAAATAGAGTAACCAAGATTATTATGTTTTATATAGTACAGTAACATGATTGTAGTGTAATTGTAAATAAATAGGGACTGTAGGAATATGGAGTAGTAAAGAACTGAGGAGTAATTGCGAAGCTAACTTGTAGATCATGAAGATGTGAGGATGCTGTAGGACTGCTATGTGGCTGACTAATAAGCCTTGTCATTTTCAATTAAATTGAAGTGGAGTGGAAGAACATGAGGGTACATAGCTATACCAAGAAGACGATAATATGACATACTTACCTACCATGCTGCAGACAGGACTTAAGAGACTTCGGTGATGCTCAGTGGGAGACTGGCTGTTACAGGTCGTCCATCAGTCCATTGGACTTACAGCATTCCTTTTCTTTCTTTATAACAGGGTTGAAACACTTTTGCCACTCAGTTTATAATGTTACGCAACATTTGAAAAACATGAAAAAGAAAAAAACTTGAACTGTTGCATAATGTTACTGATTTGACTAGCATGGTTGTTAGTGTGTCGAAGAGTTTGGTTACAAAAATAATAAAAGAAAGCAAGACTGCTGTGTATGCTGAAGGATATTTAGATTTTTCTAAAAGTAAATTGGATGAAAGAAAGAAAAGAATAGAAGTTCATGATTATATACTGTACAGTGATTCACGAGGAAAGGTCAAAACTTTAGGATGCGATATCTTAGGCCATTTTGAGTGAAAAAGTTCATATGAACATAGGTCCGTTTTCGAATGATGGCGGAGCTAGATGCGTTTTTTTGGTAAAACGTCTCGCCCCAATGTGACTCAGACGTTACCATATGCTGCTGACATGGGAACATGAGACTGGGTCACCTGTCGCATTGAATGACATAACATTGGAATCTGCATTGTGAGCGATGTAGATAAGAGAAAGAAACCGG
Organism: Periplaneta americana; assembly: GCF_040183065.1. Lineage (NCBI taxonomy): Eukaryota > Metazoa > Arthropoda > Insecta > Blattodea > Blattidae > Periplaneta > Periplaneta americana. The sequence goes on along the minus strand of NC_091131.1, from coordinate 65,928,774 downwards.
GTGGTGGGACATTACAAATATCCAATCGCCTGCCCTTGTCTGATGTAATGACACAGAACCCGCAGATAACACAAATAGCCTACACTATCACTTACCAATTCACAGCAGTCCAGTCAGCTACCTACAGTACAGTAGTTATACAGGTACAGTTATCAGAAATGTTAAGTTGTGTTTTTCAAAATGCCTTATAAATTTTCGACTACAGAATACACCGATATTGTGTATGTTTATGGTTTGTGCGATGGAAGTTCCTTGCATGCCATCCCTGAATATGAACGACGCTTTCCGAACAGAAGGATACCATATCGAAGAGTACTTACTGTCTATGGGGTTGGATGAAAGAGTTGGTATAGCAAAGGAAGGGGGAAACGAGAGAGGCACTAATGAACCGTATTTTGGATGCGGCATAAAGAACAGCCACAAGGAACTCTCCCGAGCGATGAGTGCGATTCATGCCTGAGCGCAACAGTGCATTGAAGCAGAAGAGGTACCTTTGAAAATGTCCGAAAACATCGACCCCGATGTCTAGATTATTAGGTATGTATGCATACGTGAATATAAACTTTAAATTTGACCGTTATCTGTCTCTAAATGCGAGTTAGTACAATGGAATCTCAGAAGATTTTGTGAAATCTAAGAGCCATATCTCCATAACTGTTCGAAAACGGACCCTTATTCATATGAACATTTTGACTCAGAATGACTTCAGAATTCACATCCAAAATTTTTTACCTTTCCTCGTGAATCACCCTCTATAAAGCCAAATAGGATGTTCATTTATGAATTTTACACTGTTAGCAAGACTGTCGCTATGATAAGTATCAGAAAGAAGCAGGTCAGCAATTGCGTCATCACAAGTGAAGCTCAAAATAAGATTAAGAAACAACTACAATCATATGTTGTGTCACTCACAGGACTGAATTAATGAACAAGACATCATATTCATTACTAACGTGAAATTGACATGTAAATATATTTATAATGTAATATGAATAAACCCCATAATAAATTCCATATGAATTATAAGGGCTGAAATAATAAACATTTACAGTATTCCTTTTACAGGAATTTAGGGCATCTGATTATTTCAAGACATGCTTTCTGCATTTCATGCATGCTGATTTTCTGTAAGTGTAAGTATAAGTTATGTGTCAATTGTTTGAAAGCGAACAGTAGGCTGTTTGCAGCCAAAAATAATCCTCTTGATTTTAAAATGCAAATACTAGAAAAGAGAGACAGTTTTTTTTTCTCCTCACTTGTTCAACTGATCACTGTAAGTTGATGGAATGATTAATGTGTTGTGGAAAGAAAAGCTATTTAATAGCCTTGTTTTCTGCTTTCTTCAGAAAAGGATGTTTGGACTGAAACTACATGTGTTATGCAGTTGTATTTTATTTAAAAATATGTTGTTTCGTTTTTAAAACCAATTAGTACCTCAATATTAAATGAGAAGAATTTATTAAAAACATCTTATTTTTTTATTTTGTTACTTGAATATGGTGGGATCTTTCTCTCGCTTTTTTTTTTTTTTTAATCTCAGAACCAGGATGAAATACTGGTACTTTTTGAATAGCATTTTCGAATGATCTTCTAGAGTGATATTTGTACTTATCCACAAAGTTCCTTACTTCGTCAATTTACTCTTTATAGGTCAACATTCATCGAAGGCAGTAATTGTCACTGTAGTGTAGTACGCTAGGTAGTAAGCTGCAGTGACGAATGTTACATTGGTAAAAAAATTCGTCATGATAATAACATATTCTCATTGTACATTATGTAACTTTCGTAACAGTTCAGTTATTATGATGATTACAATGAAATTTCTGTGTATATGTTATCAGGTAGTACATCTCACTTGATGATGTGTATCAGAGGAATAACAATATAGATCTTAAGTCTGATTATTGAAATATGTTGCTAGTCAGCAATGTATGCAATAGAGGGGGGAAAAACCTGGTCAACCTACCCTGTTATCTCCTGGCTTCGTTGCTTCATGAGAAGAACCTCGTTGGTTTCACTTATAAGGTCACAACCTGTCTTCGAACAGCTGACTAAACAATGACAACAACAATTTTTATTTTCTTGAACTATCATTCAAAAGACATATATTGACTCATATCAGGACATAAACTTAAAACATTCGTTTTGTACAGTACATTGAATACAAAAGGCATTTTTTATAATCGCGAAAAGTAAGTTGTAACTAACTTAAATATAAATTACTCGGTTTAAATGTGTATAGTGTATGTAGTTAATTTTGCACAAATTTAAATCAAGTAGGTATTCATGCATTGTAGTCACTTTTAATATTATTATGGTATTCAGCTATTAAAAATCAGCACTTCTTTAAAATCTATAGAAACACATTGGTGGTTCATAACAAGAAGTTGTTTACTTTGCAAGGCTATCAAATAAGCAACAAATTATTCTGAATAAGAATCGTTCAAGAGGAACTTGTAGAATAGATACTGGTACTACTTTCTGTGAACATTTCTCTGCTGTACAAAGGTCACATCTTAATCTATTTACCTAGTTAAGTGATGGCATGTGATAAGTGGTTAATCATTTTATTCGTACAAATGAACTCCTACCTGGTTTTTAAATTATTTGCGACGAAAAACGAAAATGGACTGTGAATACAAGATTGTGACTTCGTTACAGAAAAGTGAAATATTTATAGAAGAATGGTTTTTTATTTTTCTCTGTTTCCAAATCGGCTAGGTTTACAGTGATTTTACAAACTAATAATGTGAATATCTTTAAGTGCTACAGTTTTTATTTGAATAAATATCCCTTGCGGAAAATGATCTATCTATTTGTAATTAGGGTTCCCCCCCCAAAAAAATCTTTAAGCCATAAAATTTTTGTTTGTGAAGATTTTCGATAGATGGCAAAATAAAATTCTGTTGCCATAATTTCCCGAAAATCATACTATAAGATCTGCACGGTTTTAGTGACTTTATTTCATGTAAGAAGAAAATAATTAGATTTGAGTATAGATAACGCATTTTTTCAAATGAAGACCCACTCCATTTTTTTAATATAAAATGATTCTATTTCAAATGTTTTATACCCAAATAAACTGGCCTGTAGGTACTGAATATAAACAAAATTCGTTCAATAATAATTATTGAAATTATTATTTGTGAAAAAGCGCTACAGGTAAAGCAAACAGCATATCAAAAAGTACGTTTTCTTTGTCAGCGTTTTAAAAAAAAGTTGTATTTCCGTGAAAAGCTCCAGATTGATTATTATTTTTTTCTTACGGCATAATTTCTTGTCTGCATTCCTTGTACTAGTATAATAAGAAAATAACTCAGATAGGAACAAACTCTCAAACATAGTTTATTAGGAAGTGGGTAAAGTTTGTTATTAGGGTACAGCGTCGCAGTTGCATGCGGCGCCGCCCTCTCCCTTGCTGCACAGGTAGGCGCATAGTTCTTCCCAGTCGATTCCGTCCTTCTTGTTCAACAGTTTGGCTTTGGCCGCAGGTCTTACGGCCACCACTGTACAGCGCTCGCAGCCGAATACTGTGTAGCCCTCAAGCTTGCAGAACGCTTCACAGATGGCAGACCAATCTACGGGCTGGTGAATTAGGGCACTGCGGACAGAGACATCTATTAACGCCCACAGTGGTTTAGAAAACCGCACATATAGTTGGAATGATACATTCGCGGTATGGCATGGATATATGTTATAACTAGGCAGGGCCGGATTTAGGTTTAGTGCCGCCCCTAGGCAGTGCTAAAATTTTCCGCTCCCCAACTCCCACAATAGTACGTTATGCAACGAGCCTATAATGATAGTAATTAAGACGCGAGTATGTTTGTTTATGAAACGAGCGCAAGCGAGTTTCATAATTTTCATACGAGCGTCTTAATTACCATTATAGGCAAGTTTCATACGACTTTTTATGCTCGACCATATTTCTAACTTGAAAATATTCAGAAGTATTCATTTTATTCGTATCTAACTGAAGAGTGGAAGTGACCTTGTGCATCGCTCGTAAATTGTGAGATGTACGCAGACTCGAAAGTATTGATTTTTTCCGAGGAACAATAATGTCATTGACCTTGTTATAATCTACAGAATAACATGAACTAATTTTGGTATAACCTGGAAATTGATTTAGAATTGAAAAACGAAATGACAAATTGAATTTATTTGAATATTATTTACAATTAACGCTAATTATTATAGTAACAGAACATAACCTTCTGCGACAGTATTGGATTTCCAGCCTCCGTGACGTTTCCCTCGTCTTTCGATTGCATATCCGAGAATAATCGAAAACCTGAACTTTAATGAATAGGTGTACTTTAATGACATGCATTAAAGGACTGCTACCAGGTGTATAATTACTACATTTCGGCATGGTCGAGCATAAACAATTTATGAGCAGCTATTATATTTAGTCATATTTAATTTAAACTAGTTTTAAATGAAATGTTACAATTCAGAAAACAATAAATTACTGCAATCAAAATACATACATCTTACTTATGAATTATAAAGATTTCCTTCGTATTTTCTTCACAGAGAAAGTATTGTATTTCTTACTTCGATAGGAAGTATAAAGTAAATTGAAAAATAATCTCCAACTTTTCATTATCGAATAATGAATAACTTAATTTTCTTTAATATAGACCCTAAAGAATTTTATGTGCGCAATAAAATGCAAATACGACGATTTAGTAAGAGCGAGCGAGACTTGAATTAAACATCATCCCAGACAAGAAAAAAATCTGATTTAAATAAGAGCTTGTAACTAATACATTGCTAAATCACAGTCTAGTATATACAGTCGCGAAGCTCAATACGTAGTAAATATGCAAACATTAGATAGTTGCTCACCACTAGGATCGCTAATATCGCCTCATTACAGGCAATGCAAAATAGTACCGTCACAGTCTATTGTTTCCAGCACCCTCAAAACTCAAGCGTCGTGACTGTATATAGTAGACTGTGGCTAAATCCACTTGACTAATTTAGTTTCGAATGGCTAAATCCATTTTACTGATCTCTAGCCATTTGTAGCGATTAGAACAAGCAGAAACCCTTCCAGTCCCTTCTGTTTTGTTTACCTGATTACAAGGTAGATTGAACCTTCGAAACCTTGTGAAATAATTTTATCGCCAGCAGTGGAAAATGCCCAACTTACATTTCTTCTGGATAATACATTACTTAGAACATTTCAATCTGAATTGTAGCTAATAATTCTCTATATTAGTGTGAAACTTGACCTGATTCCTGAGTTGAATCAGACATCCTGTCATGACTGAATAATAATAAATATATGGTGAAAGTTGAAATTTCGAAAGTAGTTAATAGAGTAAAAGTCAATTTGGAGAACTATGTCAGGAACAAACTTGTAGGAAGTTTCTGACACACTGTATTGAAACTTTTCTACACTTTCTTAATCCGTCTGGGTTGGTATAAACTGATCCGTGCCATGTTTACAAAACTGAAGGACACGAGAAGTAGCGAAACTATTCGACCTGTGATTCGAGAAGTGTAGAAAATATGGAAGTTGGGTGGAATAAAGCTGTCAGGGGCGGTTTGGCCTCATCAAATTTTTGGGTACAAGAATTTAGAATTTTCACATTATATTTTAGATAATTAACTTAAGGATGCCAAATTTTGAGTACAATTATCCTCCAGCGGCGAAGCTCTTAAGAGGCTTTTGAGGCTTAGCCTACCCTAAAAATTTGATTTATTATTCCTAGTAACAGTAGATCTATAAGTTTGTAATAATGATGTAACACTTGGCTGCACTCCGATCCTTCCATATATATATATATATATATATATATATATATATATATATATATATATATATATATATATATATATATATATATATATTCCAGTTCGCTGTTGGCAGTCATTCCAGTATGGAGAGAGCAGTGCGAGCAGCGAGGCTTAAGGCAAAAAGCCTCTAAAGACATGGTTACGACCTTGACTCGCAAGCTTTAGGGGGGACCGGGAAGGAGGTATCGATTAGCTACATCTCCTTACGGGAAGAGGCTAGCCTTATGTTACAATATTACGTTGCGCCATATTGGTGTTCTCTGAAAGCGCTGCCTTGTTGACTTTGTGGAACGCATAAGTTCTGGGTAGCGCTTATTTAATTAGTGATTAATGTCTAGGGTTTAAAATAGTGATGATATTGGTATGTAGTGTTTAAAATAGTGACGATATTGGTACGTAGTGTTTAAAATAATGATAATATTTGTACGTAGTGTTTAAAATAGTGGTGATATTGGTACATAGTGTTTAAAATAGTGGTAATATTGGTATGTAGTGCTTAAATAGCGATAATATTGGTATGTAGTGTTTAAAATAGTGATGATATTGGTACGTAGTGTTTAAAATAGTGATGATATTGGTACGTAGTGTTTAAAATGGTGGTAATATTGGTATGTAGTGTTTAAATAGCGACAATATTAGATTTAGATTAGATTAGATTTATTTATTTAACCTGGTAGAGATAAGGCCGTCAGGCCTTCTCTGCCCCTCTACCAGGGGTATGTAGTGTTTAAAATAGTGATGATATTGGTACGTAGTAATAAATAGTGATAATATTAGTAAGTTACATAGTGTTTAAAATAAGGGTAGGCCCTAATATTGGTATGTAGTGTTTAAATAGCGATAATATTGGTATGTAGTGTTTAAAATAGTGATTAAATTGGTGCATAGTATTTAAAATAATCATAATATTGGTACGTAGCGATAATATTAGTATGTAATGTTTAAAATAGTGATGATATTGGTACGTAGTGTTTAAAATAGTGATGATATTGGTGCGTAGTGTTTAAAATAATGATAATATTGGTACGTAGTGTTTAAAATAGCTATAATATTGGTATGTAGTGTTTAAAATAGTGATGATATTGGTACGTAGTGTTTAAAATAATGGTAATATTGGTACGTAGTGTTCAAAATAGTGATGATATTGGTACGTAGTGTTTAAAATAGTGGTAATATTGGTATGTAGTGTTTAAATAGTGATAATATTGGTATGTAGTGTTTAAAATAGTGATGATATTGGTACGTAGTAATAAATAGTGATAATGAATAATTTCAAGGAAAAATTGTTCCGGGGCCGGGTATCGATTCCGGGACCTTTCGCTTAGCGCTCGAACGCTCTACCGACTGAGCTACCCCAGGAACTATACACGACACCGTCACAATTTTTCCTTTTATATCCACACAACTCACATGAGCTGACAAGACGCCAGAACTCAACTGTGAGTGCACACAAATACTGTGTGACTTTAAATTGTGGCTTTCTGTGTCGTGTATAGTTCCTGGGGTAACTCAGTCGGTAGAGCGTTCGAGCGCTAAGCGAAGGGTCCCGGGATCGATACCCGGCGCCGGAACAATTTTTCCTTGAAATTATTCAAACCTGCTTTACAGGGAGCTACTACCTGAAAGCCAGATTTTTATAATAGTGATAATATTAGTAAGTTACATAGGGTTTAAAATAATGGTAATAGGCCTATTGGTATGTAGTGTTTAAATAGCGATAATATTGGTATGTAGTGTTTAAAATAGTGATTAAATTGGTGCGTAGTGTTTAAAATAGTGATAGTATTAGTAAGTTACATAGTGCTTAAAATAGTGGTAGTATTGATACGTAGTGTTTAAAGTAGTGATAATATTGGTACGTAGTGTTTAAAATAGTGATAATATTGGTACTAGTGTTATAATAGTGATAATAGGCTATTGGTACGTAGTGTTTAAAATAGTGACAGTATTGGTACGTAGTATATCATAATAGTGATAACATTGGTACATAGTGAAATTATTAATATACTATGAATACGGTAAATACTCTTCTGAAATCTTCCATGAAAGTAATTTATTACGCCACGTAGCAAATTCTGTAAAATATAAGTTGTTCTATATAATGTAAATTAGTGTAATTTACGTAAAATATGTATAATATGATTTATGCGCTCAGTCCTGAAGATGCAGTGTTGGGTCGTAGTGCTACCCTCCCGAACATATATTTCATTTAAATCTAGTCACAATCTTACTTAAGGATACTTAACTGAACTTGGTCATAACCATACTCATATACGGGCGCCTCAACCTGGCCGCGAACTTACTCACAAGAGGTGCGTTGTCAGCTGGGATTCAGTTTACGTCTGTCAGTACGGTTATGATTCATTTCAGGCACCATGCGTGGGTACGATTGTTGTCAAGTTCAAGTAGCAACTGTTAGAGCTGTGTGCACCCTGATGGTACAGTTACACTTTTCTGCACAACCACGGCTGGCTCTGTAGGTACGCACCTGTCGGGTTGGCAGTCGCAGAGTGGCATGCCCAAGGCACTGCGGCACAACCGCGGACAGACCGCGCGTCGCGGTCCATATATGTTGTCACTTTGCGACACCGCCATTGTGTAGTTTTGCGGCACCGCCGCCATGCTGTAGTTTTGGATGCCGAAACCCAAGTCATTATCGCAGAGCGCCCCGCAGGGGGCACCGCCCAGACCAGAAGTGCACAGGTCTGAGCACACCTGGCGTCGCAGAGAGAGCAGTGGCTTGCCGGCGCTCAGCGAGCCTAGGAGCATAGCCAGCACGGTGTACACGCAGAGTCCTGTTGGAACGAGTATGGGCTAGTTAACACAACACTTGTAAATACAGGGTGGCGCAGAGAAACAGGAAATTTTGGGAATAGTTTTGACAGGCCTGGGGACGCAGTAAACCTGTGCACAGATGTGAGCTCATTTAGAACGCCTTATCATTTAAGAATCATGGAGCAGTGGAATTGCGCGTAACGTGCTGCTGCCGTGAAAACGTTTTTAAGAACGGCGACAGTGTAACGGCCGCATAAAGGGAATTTCGACTCATTACCAGTTAGGGCGCCATGGACGTGTCCCATCTTGTCATGAAATTAAAACGTATGTTCGTAATTTTGAAGAAACCACCAGGTGCGAACTTCTCATACACCAGAAAATATGCAGACAGTCCGACAAGCTGTCAGCAGAATCCCTCGACACTTACCTGGAGTATTTTCTGACCCCACACCATGTTTCATTGTCAATATCTACATCCATACACTCCGAAACGTTCCAGTAACGTACAAGCGCTATCCTTAGTTGTTTTAGTTTCCTTTACAATTAAAATTATTTATACATCTTGATTACACAACTTTTAACACTGTATCACTTCGGAATATGTATGATAAGAACTTTATTGTGTTAAATATTATTAACGTATCTTGTTAACATGTTTCGACCTATTTTCGGTCATTTTTTCATGTTTATTGCTTGGGTTCTTGGATGGTTCTTCTATAGAATACGTCTTTATTTTCAAGTCAAAATTATTTTGCAGTGGTAGTGTTTTGTTGTAAACAAAGTAAACCTGTACTTTGAAAATGTAATGAACAAATGAAACAAAAAATGTAGCATAAAGTGCCATGTAGGCTATGAGTAAAATGTTGTAGGTTCAAGAAATTAGCTTCATATTCTTTCTACTGCAGCAGGTGATCAGACTAAATTAATTAACACTTGATGCAATAACAATTGCCTTTTTGTGTTATATTTCAATGTGAATGTGTTCTCTGGTAAATGAAAAAATAAAAACACAGATACCGAATAAATGGTCAGCCATTAACTTAATTGAATTAATTAATTAATTCACAATAACAAATAAATGACTCTCGGGAGGAAATTAAACGCAGAATAAATATAGTAAATGCTGTTATTATTCGGTTGAGAAGCTTTTATCATCCAGTCTGCTCTCAAAAATGCTGAAAGTTAGAATTTATAAAACAATTACAGTTGTTCTGTATGGTTGTGAAACTTGGACCCTCACTTTGAGAGAGGAACAGAGATTAAGGGCGTTTGAGAATAAGGAGCTCAGTAAAATATTTGGAGCTAAGAGAGATGAAGTTACAGAAGAATGGAGAAAGTTGCACAACGCAGAACTGCACGCATTGTATTCCTCATCTGACATGATTAGGAATATTGAATCCAGACGTTTGAGGTGGTCAGGGCATGTAGCACGTTTGGACGAATCCAAAAATGCACATAGAGTGTTAGTTAGGAGGCCGGAAGGAAAAAGACCTTTGGGGGGGGAGGCCGAGACGTAGATGGGAAGATAATATTAAAATAAATTTGACGGAAATGGGATATGATTGTAGAGACTGGTTTAATCTTGCTCAGGATAGGGACCGAAGGCGGGCTTATGTGAGGGCGGCAATGAACCTCCGGGTCCATAAAAGCCATTTGTTAGTAAATTATATTGTTATGTGGTCACATAGGAAGAATATGGGGTTTCGGGTAGCTAGGGCTTATCAGGATACTCGTCCGCGAATTGGGACCTAGCTCTATCAGGGGCTGAGGCAGGATGGCCCACCTGCCAGCGTCGGATTGACGAATGGCACCCAGGCCACCTGTCGGAATTGGACAATCATCACATATAAGGCCGCACAATGGACCCGTCCCTCGCCCAGCCCTCGTACTTATTATCAAATCTGAGTTTAGAATTCTTGGAAATGAATTTGCCTTTATAAAGCACTATGTTGCCGTAGAATGCGACAAAGACTATGGAGTGTGTAGAGACTGTGAACTTGAGTGCGGCATGCTGGAGAAACGGAGTGGTTACGCCTTCCCTTCTTAATGTCACTTGCAGCTGAAGAGAGCACTTCGAAGGAAGTGTCGAGGCCTATTTGAAGAGCTGGACAAACAGCGCATTAAGCAGCCACCTGGCGGCGTGGTCAGATAACAGACCGCAGCGAGGCTTCGTCGGCAGTCGCCGCTCAGCAAACAAATTATGCAGGGGGGGGGGGTGCCGACATTAACACCCCGGCCCCAAGCACCCCCGAGGGAGAGAGGCTTCCCCTCCGAATTAACATAAAGATTAGGGCTGGAAATCGAGTCCCTGATCAATTGATTGCGCGCCCTTGAGCCACTCTTGCTGCTGCGGACGTATCCTCGAGATTATTTATGTTGTCTGGAAAAGATAGCGCAGTCCATCACATCATTGTGCGCCCTCAACAAAGGCACTCATCTTCGATCCCGGCAGAGGCTGTGAGACGGATTTCCTCGGAGTATTCATGTTTCTTCGCCATTATGATTCCAAAATAGTTACAATTTTTCTAGATTCGGTATAATAAAGAACAAATGCTCCTGAAATTGAGTTAAACCTGCAGTGGCGTAGCATGAAATTTTGAGCAGGGGAAGCTAACTCAAGTTGTCTTTCATGCAATATGAGAAAACGTATTACAAAAATATAGTCTTGAAATAAATAGTAGTCAATTTCAAGTCAGCAGTCGAAGATTGGTTGGAACATCGTAAGTAACACCAATAAGGCATGACCTCAAATGAGACGTAATAAAATATGATTTCACGGTTTACACATATCTCTTAACAAATAGACACGTATACGTATAACATTAGCTCACTCCCTGTCATACTTAGAGAAATCACAATATTAGTATCATTACGTAAGTATGCGTCTGTCTTTTGGTTGTGTCCTTCATTGACAGCAAGGGAGTCGGTCATTTGTTTTTTAAATCACACTTTTGTTCGTAAGTCAGTCTTGATAATACAATTGTCCTAAAAAATTCAAGTAAATTAGTGTCAGGAACTGTTATTTCGCTCATTATTTATTATATCAGCCACAGTGCACACTAACACTTCAACTGAACACAATTGACGAAAAGGATAACTCGGAAACTACTTATTTTAAATGTTAAAGCTAGCTTCTTGCGAGCCTTGCGACTAGGGTAGTTTAGTTAGAAAGGGATGGAAAATCTGAGGGGTGGATTACACAGAAGAAACCGGTCTGCTTGGAAGCTGGTGTGTGCAGGCTTCTTGTTTACTGCTGCATCACAAATCATCCTGAGCTGCCGCATCACAATATTTAACGCGTAAATATAAATTCTATTAAAATTAATCAATCATTTTCTCCATAAACTGCAGGTTTATTATGAAATTATTATTAACTGGGGAAACTAAGCTTTTTAGCTTACATTGACGCTACGCCACTGTAAACCTGGCTGTGAATTGACGTGTTACATATTGGTCACTGAGACGTATTTGTCCATCGTGGCTTCTTGTGAGTTTGGTTTACGAGGGCTGGAACCGGGACTAGTGTTGGGGTGTGGGAATATTCCCGCGGGAAGAAATTTATTTGGAGGATTTTTGGGAATATTGGGATTTTTTTACTGGACTATTCTTAATTTTCTTTACTTTGGCAAATGTTACAAGTTACAACTTAAGGGAAACATTGAATGTAGTGAGTATTGACGATAATTTAATCACATGATTATTTGCGCATTTCGACGGGACATTATTGAACTGCTGAATGTTCATTAATATTATAACACATTTTTTCGCTGTCAGCAAACCTTGGTTTACTACAAACAATCAACTGCAGAAAGAGTTAGGAGTTGAGCCAGTTTCTGAATACATATCATGCATAGTGAAACAATTCTAGGGGTCTCTTCATAAAGTTACTGGTGATCAACATTTAAAATTTTTTTTAGTAAGTTATTTTACGACGCTTTATCAACATATTAGGTTATTTAGCGTCTGAATGAGATGAAGATGATAATGCCGGTGAAATGAGTCTGGGGTCCAGCACCGGAAGTTACCCCGCATTTGCTCATATTGGGTTGAGGGAAAACCCCGGAAAAAATCTCAACCAGGTAACTTGCCCTGACCGGGACTCGAACCTGGGCCACCTAGTTTCGCGGCCAGACGCGCTAACCGTTACTCCACAGGTGTGAACCCCTGCATATAACTTTCAAATGACGACTTACATAAATATGAAATATTATTAGAAATGACTATAATATAAGCGTAGCTATTTCATGTAGGCCTATATTTATGAAAAAGTGTTGTTACTAAGTATACATTTATTTAAAGCATACAATTATTTATATGTGAAGTAAAATTTCTTAATTGAGATTACAGAATGCCTGAACGCAGAAAACGAAAGTTCGTCATTATTTGGGAGCATATTAAACGATTTCATTTAGGTATTTTTTTTTTTTTTAGAATAATGGTTCAACAAAATAAACTATAAAAGGGAGTATCATTCGGAACATTCTTAAGTTATTTTGATAACGTTATCATTTATACTCAGTACCGGTATCTAATGTAGTTGTTTAAAAATACTCAGGAGAAACGCAACGGAACGATTCGAAGGGCGCATTCTCTTGAAGATAGACTTCGATGAAGCAGAATTTTCTTAAGTACAGACCGATTATTTAGTCCTGACAGCTCAGCGATGCGAAAGAGGGGAAGTAATAGGAGGAGTGGGGAGAGTTCCGGAGTAGAGATAGGGCGAGCGGTCGGTAAAGGCAAGCGAGTGAATAACCCAAACATCCCTTGGCGTAACTAAATGGACTCTCCTGTTTCTCGCGCACATCTCCGGCGACTGTCAGGACTAAGTAATCGTACTGTAACTCTTCAGTGTGCCGTACATGATGTCTAGACCTCGGATTTTAGGCACTTAGGGCCATATTCATAGACATTCTTAGCGCGGGCTTCCGTTGGATGATCAGCGAACTAACGTTTTTCGTATTCATAAACCAGTGTTAGCGATATATGATATGATATGAATCCCGTAAAAGTAATCAGTCGATAGCCGGGGTTAGTTTAGCACGCTCGTAGCGCGGGCTAGCGAAATGTCTATGAATAACACCCTTAGGGCCGTATTCATAGACATTTTTAGCGCGGGCTTTCGGTGGATTATCAGGGTTTTTCGTATTCATAAACCAGTGTTAGCGATAAGATATGATTTGAATTCTGTACTAGTAACCAGTGGATAGCCGGGGCTAGCTTAGTACGCTCGTAGCGCGTGCTGCGAAATATCTATGAATACCACCCTTAAAAACTAACTTTTAGCCACCTAAAATAGGTCCTAAATTTATCAAAATAGGCACTAAAACATAGATTAGGGACCTAAAATACAATTTCAAGCAGCTAAGAATACTATTTTATGCTGCTGAAATGTAATTTCTATCCACACAAACTACAGTAACTATAAAAATGCAATTAATTAGTAAGTATTAAGCATTATGGTATACAGTGACAAAAACAGTAAAAAAGTATTGTGATTAGAAACTTTATTTTTGTTAATTCTTAAATTATAAATTACGTAATTTTTAATGAATTCATCGGCCTCATTGCTTTAAGGCTGCTAATACGTAAGTGGTCATATAACAATTAAATTAATTAATTTACCAATGAATTTACAATTAACATATTACTCATAATTGACATTGCAATACATAAGAACGTTTTTCTCTAATTATTTATCTATTGTGAAACTTTGCCTTTTCTTAGACAGAACCATTTTATAAGCGAAAAAAATTCTTCCCAGTGATACCGAAGTGATATTCAAATTTATCAATATTTGCCATGCTGTTTTCTTTAGGAAGAACTACGTCCTCCCAATTCATCACATTCCTACTGTCTGCTAAAAAGTGCTCAACAAAACCAAACACCTTCCAGGAATTTATTTATTACTACAACCTATTAAAGCATATTTGAATCAAACCCACTCCATGACATTCAAAACTTTCTCTTTCACTTCTACACGAAAATTAAAAAAAAAATATACCAGTATACGTAACAAATAGAAATAGGCCATTTTAGGCTCTAAACCCTTAAAAATAAGTCCCAGTGGGCAAAATAGGCATTTTAGGCACCATAAACCGCTTTCAAACGTTCATATTTAACTAATTTTAGTTTATGTCTACAGAAAAATAGGCATTTAACCTAAAATTCGAGGTCTAATGATGTGTCAGGCAAGTGGTATGCCACGTTGGTTGTTTATAATTCTGAGGTGCAATAAATGGTGTACCTATTGTAACGGGCTGACTAAATTTCAACCTTTTTGTACCCATCTTCGCTACGTTACATAGTGACATGACTCATGTTACGTTACAGCAGCAGTTATGTCAGCATCGTCAGTAAACCATGAGACACAGTCGTTCAGTATGCTGCCGGAAGTTAGTGGATTAAGTTTGCTGTCTAGCTCAGTGATTTCCCGCTACATGACATGGGCCTGTATGGATAGGCTGAATTTTCTTATTTAACGAGAACTTCCAACGGATGTGAATGTTTTCATAGGAAAACTGACAGTCTAGTTAACAACATCTGATTCAGGTAATTCAAGAGATATTATCACTTACATTATTATTCATGTATTATATATATATATATATATATATATATATATATATATATCAAGGTGTTTCGGGAACGGAAGGAAAAAGGATTATCGTACAGAAAAGTTTCTGCGAAAGCAAATGGTCCAATTCGTAAAAGCAGCTGCATGTAAATATCGCCCAAAGTAGCCCAAGTCTAATGTCTACTGCAGTTCAAATATCCTAGAAGACACAGTTATCTAGAATTGGGTTGTACCTATATTTTAACTTAATGAAGCGGCTTAAATTAAACATTTTCAAATACACCGTAACATGAATAGATGGGACTCAACAATATGTCTAAGTTATATCTGTGTTGATGTCAGTCCTGAGTGTGTAAATGGGAAGATGCATGTTTGTAATTCAATAACGTACGTGGATACCGCTTAATGAAATTGTAGGTGAACAACGGGCTGCGACTAACATACGTACCTCAAGAAGTAAACATTGGACGTAGCTTGCCATTGATTTCTAACTGGGAACGCAACTTACTGTCCACGGCCGTAAGATTCCATGGAGTTCATTTCATGAGAAAATTAAATTGTATATTAGTCCCTCATGCTTTCTACACATGTGATAGAATGCGTGTAAATTTCGGAGAAATTATGAAACGTAAATATACTGAAGAAAGTTCCTTCAACACCAGCTTTTGCTACTAAAATTGTAATCGTATTCTGCTCAGGGTTGCGAGATTCTTTCATCAGGAATCCAAGACAGATGATGATACCACAGTCTAGTATATACAGTCACGAAGCTCAATACGTAGTAAATATACATCCATAGATAGTTGCTAACCACTAGGATCGCTAATATCGCCTCATTACAGACAATGCGAAATAGTACCGGCACAGTCTATTGTTCCTAGCACCCTCACAACTCAAGCTTCGTGACTGTATATACTAGACTGTGATGATACTGCGTACTTTAACTTGACTCCCCATTTGAATTAATTCAATTTGCAACATAGGTGATTGTATTCGTTATATATGTATTTCAAGTAATTATACAGCGCCTAAACTTTTAATTTTGTTAAATTTTTGCTAGATTATAACATTTCCTTTAAATATTATTGATGAGGTATTGAAAAATAAAGCTATATTATAGCCTGATCTATACAGAAAAAATGTACGATACAGTAGGGTATATAAATCCTATCAATAATAAATTCACTTACAAAGAGAGTAAAGAATAAAGATACTGTGTAATACTGTAGTAATACCTAATTCATTTGTTTTTATTTCAATACAACCCTATAGGAGGCGTCAGACGGCGTTGACGACGACATTGAACATGGGATGGACAGTCTTGTAAAAATGAATAAAGAATTGTAAAAATAGTTTTATAGACATGAGCAAAAAATGCATTTTTTTTTTTCAATTTGTATAACTTCCGAGACAAATATAACTCAGTCCAGTACACAGAACACACTATTAAAATCCAGAACAATCCTGGGAAATCTAGGACGTCTGGCAACCCTGATTCTGCGCGTGGAAAGCCACGTTATAATCATAAAGTCGTTTGACTAGTATTGCATCTACTGAGCGTCCGATTGGTTATGTCGCATTCTGGTTCCTCCCTCCCCCCCCTCACCGTTTCTGCTGGCCTCTCTGTAAAGGCCAGGTGCCTGGGCTGTTGGGCTCTTTCCTGAAAATATTTTCTGTACGGAATTGAAAGTCTACGTGATATTATACAAATGTTTAAAATAATTTAAAGAAAAAGGTCCTGTTAAGTAACTGTCACGTGATATCCACCGTTTCGACGACTCTGCAACATACGTAACTACTCGGACGGACAGCAATATGTGACCTACATATAAAAAAGTAAATTGAAACCTAGGTTGACATACTTCATAGATTTAAAAGTGAGTTGATGGATGAATGATTGATTGATTGTACTGAGAGAGGAAGAATTATCAATTAAATGGTAGGTCTACATGATGATAAACGCGTCCTTGCAAGAGCTCTTGTAACGCCTGCATGATTCAATGTGGTCTGCCTTTGCCGTCCACCCACAAAGTATGAGAAACCACTGGAATATTCGATAAACCGACTCTGAGACACTCCGCGAGATGGGAGAGCTTTGCATACTGACTACAGCGCCAGGCGTTCAATAGCAATAGGCCGAAGCCTATATAATTTCTATTTTTCGTAAATGGTTGTACACGACTCTAGTTCAAACCCGGATTTTTAAGAGCAATAAAAATTCTTAGCATGTCTACTTTCGAAAGACAATTAAAGTTGACAGTCCCGTGTCGAATTTGCATTCACTTTCAAGAACTCAATCTCTGAATCAGAGGATTTCAGGCAAAGTGTGCCGTCATTTCTCGCTGATCTCAAAATTAAATTCCGGAGATAGCACAATGGGCCTGTTTGAGTGATGTATGTACTCATGGTCTCTTTCCATCCAGCACTTGCATTTATATCTAAGAGGAGGCGTGGTCATGTTTCTATAAACATTTTAGTTATGTCACTTCCCTATCTTCTAAAGTTTTTGAACGCGGTAGGTTTATCATATGCAGTGGCGGCATTTTCATACGATTTATCTATCTCAGATCTCGAGAGCACTAAATATGCAGGAATTTAACCATATGCACATCTAATAGCTGCACATTACTTCACAACTGCATTAGTGTTGTTTGCTGAGCGCTTGTGCTTGCAGCGTTATCTGATGAGCCATGTTGCCCTATTGGATGGATTGTGCTGGAAATCTAGTTCAGTAATAACTAGGGAAAGGAAGTTCATGCATTTCCATATTTGTTCTCTATCGTTGTGTGAATATGCTGAAAGATTATCTACATTAATCATAAATTTTTGAATACAATGATATTACTTTTATTGTGCATAAAAGTGCATATTTTGCCTTTATTTATAAAAGCATCATATTTTAACATTTATGCAGGGAAACTGCATGTTATGTATGTTTATTTGTCTTTCCCTCATTTTTAAAAGTGTGTAACCTCGTAAACACGACTAATTTATGTTTATGAATTTTGAACGTAACGATGACGCCCTCATAAGAAGCTTCTCAAGTTAGCAATTGGTATTCCTTTACTGCAGTCTATAGCAGATTTCGATAGAACAACATCCAGTTTAACATCAGTTCCAGGAAATGTAGGAGATAAAGTGAACGAGAAAACAGCAAATATTCTTTCCAAAAACCCTGTTTATTATCAACTTTAAGATATTCAAGATATTCTCGAAGGAAAAACAACCCAAAAACCAACAAAATTTTGTATAGAACAGCTCACAGCTTTTGTGCAAACTCCTCTTACTTCTTGTGACGTAGAACGAAGTTTTTTTGCGCTACAAAGCTATGTTGAGAGACAACAGGCGAAGAATGACAATAGAAAACATACGTCACTGCTTAGTTGTGAACTGTAACAGCATAAATGGAGCATTCAGCAATGAGGCAAGCACTTCAAAATCCATAGACTAAACGTAAGCTACCTGTATCTTATTATTGTTAAAATAATCTCAGACTGATGATGCATATTTTGTAGCATATTTATTTATTTTTACAGCATAAATGCATACATATTCTTCACGTTTTTAGGACATGAACTTCCTTTCCCTGGTAAAAACGGCTTGCTGCTTGTCCATAGCGGATGATAAGATGGAACGAGAACGGCATTGAAGCTGAAGTGCTGTGAGAGCAACGCTATCCTGAACGTTGTTTTGCTCACGTAACACAGATCGGAGTTCAGTTTTTATTTCGTTTATATACAGAATGTTTCCGAACTGATGTTACAAACTTTCAGGGATGATGGCGAAGGGCACATGTATCAATCTGAGATAAGGAACCCTGGTCCGGAAATGGCCGAGTCGAAAGTTACAAGTAAAAGTAGTTGTGTGGAAATGAAATAATTTTATTCCTCTGTACACCTTATTTATGTGTATTTATCTGTACATTTTACACATACTGTATTCATCTGACATTGTTTACGTTGTCTACTTACAGTATTCCATTCAGTGCGCTGTCTGAGGGATGGGACAGGAAACTACACTAAAGCAATGCAGATAGCGTAATGTGTAACGGACATGGTCGGTCCTGATATGCACGCCTGTAGACAGCAGTGTATGTGTACAAGTTGCAGTGTCTAGTCTATCAGTCCTAGTGAAATGGAGGAGTACACTAGAGCGGAATAAACAGACCTGATTTTCGAATACGGATGAGCCAATGGGAACAGTAGACAAGCTCACAGATTGTATCGGGCCAAGTACCCACATAGGAGACATCCGGCCCATACCATTTTTCCACGACTGTTCCAAAAGTTAAGGGAAGGAGGGCACGTGGTGCGAAATTACAATTCCATTTCCACACAACTATTTTTGCTCATAACTTTCGACTCTGTCATTTCCGGACCATCGTTCCTTATCTCAAATTGATACATGTGCCCATCGCCATCATCCCTGAAAGTTAGTAACACCACCTCGGAAACACTCTGTATAGGCCTACCTCTGATTGAGGTTCTGGCTGTTATGTACATCTGTTATCAGGCAGTACGTCTCACTTGACGATATGTGTCAGAGAAAGAACAATTGTTTGTATGCATCTGAATTCTGATTAGTGTAATATGTTACTAGTCGACGATGTATGCAGTGGAGGTGGAAAGGAACTGGCCGCTCTACCCCATTATCTCCTGACTTAGTTGTCACATAAGTGGTGCCTTGTTGGTATCACTTATGAGTTTCAAACCTGTTTTCGGACAGTTGGCTAAACAACATCCATACAGATAAAATTGTTATTGTGACTGAAATTCTGAACAGGAAAATCTCAACATATATTGGAAATCCAAAATCCCGTGAACACAATCACCCTGAAATCCAACAATTTTATAGCTCCTTCTCTTCTTTACCTCTGCGATGGCTGAGTGGTCAGACCTTCAGTCTGTTACGAAGGCGGTCCGGGTTCGAGTCCCGGTCATGTCTGGAATTTTTCATTAAATTACATTTGTGGCGGACAAGGTCACAGTTGGACTTTTTCTCGGGATTCTCCCTTTTCCTATTTCCTTCAAACACAATTACTTGGATTTACTGGTAATTTCAGATTTTATTCTTCAGATATTTTGTGCATTTGATATAATAATATCTTAAATTCTTTTTTTTCTTCTTCTTGACTTTACCGATTACAAACTGTTTCCACCTCCTGCCATCTTTTTCAATGTTGACTTTGTTATTTTCTTCTTCTTCTTGGTTTATAACATATAATTTGTGTAGGTAGTGTATTATTTTATATTCTCTGAATATCAATTTGTTTTCTATTCATATATTTTTAAATAAGGGGCTAACGTTTAGTTCGTCTCTCATATCTTCATTTCTAAATGGTTTGGCCTGGTGTATCCTTTAATGAACTTGCTGTAATCGTCGATCTTAGAACAGTCCGGCTTCGTTTGAGGCCTGCAAGTAAGAGAAAATTCTCCTGATCGCACTACTCTATGCAGGATAGACCATTAGCGAAGCTTCACCTTAAAGCTTTAGTTCCAGCTTCTTGCTTTATTATCCCCTTCAAGAGGACTGCCACTTCCGCCAACATGTTTTAAAATAGAGACGCTGTTATGTACTTTACTCCCGTAACCCGGAGCATGGGCCTCCTATCATCTCAGAGGAGAGACCTTCTTTATCCATCAGCTCGCCGAAGGGATTCATTACCATAACCTTGTACTGAATTATTTAGATTAGCATGTCCATGATTAGCAGGACGGGAGAAGGAGTTAGTATGCAGATGCGAAGTATTCACAAGAACAACTATATTGCCGATGTATACAAACTTAGTACCTATCTCAAATTAAGTTTCAGAATTTTTCTTGATATAAATAAGCTTGGTATTTTGGAAGTTAAATCTGACTTGATTCACAGGCGTTAAGGGGAAAACAATTCTTGGGATTTACTCCTTTAAGTTGGTCAAATAGTATTTTTTACTTGGTTATTTAACAAACGCAGTATCGACTACTGGGTTATTTAGCGTTGATGGAACTGGTGATAGCGAGAAGGTATTTGGCGAGATGAGACCGAGGATTCACCATAGATTACCTGATATTCGTTTTACGGTTGAGGAAAATCTCGAAAAAACAATCAGATAATCAGCCCACGCCCGAGCGCAACTCTGAATCAGCAAGCAAACGCGCTACCACTTGAGCTACGCCGGTGGCTACCAAATAGTAAATTATGTCGACCTTGTCTCACTTGATATCAATAGTAAATCTAATCCAATTTGCAGCAACTGAAATTGTACAAAAAAAAGTTTTTTTTTTTTTTTTTAATTCCAATGAATGCATATTTTCGCATTTGATTCTCTTCTTCTGCTCTATATTCGCCGTTTTAAGAAAAGACAAAGTTGCGTACCTGGGGAAAGAAAATTTTGCTCCAAAACTCAAGTCAAAATGTGAAATGTCTGCTTTTCCTCAGTTCTGCCACATTTTCATTGACTTTATATATGCCACAATCGAATACTCAGCAGTCGACATCAGCTTCACGGATTCACACGAATACTTGTTACGTAGACCGCGCGTTGTGGAAACTTGTGGCTGGTCTGTGCTACTGCGCCGCGGATAAGCAAGGTTAAGAGTTATGACGAAACGAGGATAGGATTGTAGTACCCAGAAAAAAAAAAACCTATCTCATCACCGTCTTTTCCAGTACCAATACTGATTCCACCTAAGATCACTGGGATTAGATTATACGGTATTTATTAAATACTTACTTACTTATTGGCTTTTAAGGAACCCGGAGGTTCATTGCCGCCCTCACATAAGCCTGCCATTGATCCCTATCCTGAGCAAGATTAATCCAGTCTCTACCATCATATCCCACCTCCCTCAAATCCATTTTAATATTATCTTCCCATCTACGTCTCGGCCTCCTCAAAGGTCTTTTTCCCGCCGGTCTCCCAACTAACACTATATATGCATTTCTGGATTCGCCCATACGTGCTACATGCCCTGCCCATCTCAAGCTTCTGGATTTAATGTTCCTAATTATGTCAGGTGAAGATTACAACGCGTGCAGCTCTGCGTTGTGTAACTTTCTCCATTCTCCTGTAATTTCATCCCTCTTAGCCCCCAATATTTTCCTAAGAACCTTATTCTCAAACAACCTTAATCTCTGTTCCTCTCTCAAAGTGAGAGTCCAAGCTTCACAACCATATAGAACAACCGGTAATATAACTGTTTTATAAATTCTAACTTTCAGATTTTTTGACAGCAGGCTAGATGACAAAAGCTTCTCAACTGAATAATAACAGGCATTTCCCATATTTATTCTGCGTTTAATTTCCTCCTGAGTGTCATTTATATTTGTTACTGTTGCTCCAAGATACTTGAATTTTTCCATCTCTTCGAAGGATAAACCTCCAATTTGTATATTTCCATTTCGTACAATACTCTGGTCACGAGATATAATTATATACTTACTCTTTTCGGGATTTACTTCCAACCCTATCGCTTTACTTGCTTCAAGTAGAATTTCCGTTTTTTCCTTAATCATTTGTGGATTTTCTCCTAACATATTCACGTCATCCGCATAGACAAGAAGCTGATGTAACCCGTTCAATTCCAGACCCTCTGTGTTATACTGAACTTTCCTAATGGCATATTCTAGAGCAAAGTTAAAAAGTAGAGGTGACAGTGCACCTCCCTGCTTTAGCCCGCAGTGAATTGGAGAAGCATCAGATAGAAACTGGGCTATACGGACTCTGCTGTAAGTTTAACTAAGACACATTTTAATTAATCGAACTAGTTTCTTGGGAATACCAAATCCAATAAGAATATCATATAAAACTTCTCACTTAACCGAGTCATACGCCTTTTTGAAATCTACGAATAACTGATGTACTGTACCCTTATACTCCCATTTTTTCTCCAATCATTAATAATTAATTTCTTAAGTCTGATTAGTGAAATATGTTACAATACTTCGTTTCATAATGTCTGACAGGAGATGTAAACATTGCCAGCAGAGGAAGAGAGAAGTATAATTGCTATTGAACCAATGGCATAGAAGTTGGGTCTGAAGCGTCCTACTCCAGCCCAACTTCAAGACAAACGTGGAATGATACCTCTGCCATTGGTTGAATAGCAATTATACTTTTCTCCTCCTCTGACGGCAATGTTCATTTCTTCTGTCAGACATTATGGATGTAGTCAGCGATGTATGCAGGAGGACGAAAGGAACTGATCACCCTACCAAGCTATCTCCTCTTTGGCGTCACTTATGAGGTTCCAATCTGCCTTCTAACAGTTGACTAAACAACAACAATAATGAATTAGTAAGAAAAAGAAAAAAATATGATTTATTTGACGACGCTCGCAACTGCCGAGGTTATATCAGCGTCGCCGGATGTGCCGGAATTTTGTCCCGCAGGAGTTCTTTTACATGCCAGTAAATCTACTGACATAAGCCTGTCGCATTTAAGCACACTTAAATGCCATCGACCTGGGTCGGGATCGAACTCGCAACCTCGATCACAGAAGGCCAGCTTTATACCGACTGCGCTACCCACGCCGACAGGAGAAGAATGGAGGGTGTGAAAGGAACAGAGAAAATAAGAAATGAAGCTGTACTTGTAAGGGTGGGTCAAGAAGGAAAATACTGAAACTGACCAAGAAGAGAAAGAAATTGGTTGGGTCGCTAGCTGAAAAGAAACTGCATGGATGCATGGGAAGGAAAGGTGAACGGGAGAAAAGTTCAGGGAAGAAGAGGATATCAGGTGATAGGCAACAGTAAGATAAATAGATCGTATGCAAAGACTAAGAGGAAGGCGGAAAGGAGGGAAGATTGACAAATGCTGGGTTTGCAGTGAATGACTTGGCCTTGAGCAGAAAACTATGAATGTATATACAGGGTGTTTCAAAAATACGGGGCATAATTTCAGGTATGTATTTCCCACATGTAGACAATCAAAATAGTTCATTACAACATGTGTCCAGAAATGCTTCATTTCCGAGTTATGGCCTTCACAACATTGAAATTCACCGGAACGTTTTTCTTTCCGCAGGTCGTTGTCATTACAGAAGATGTTCAAAATGTCCACCTCCTGCTTGAATACAGACCTCACATCGATGTCTCATTGACCTGCGAACACGATCCCAAACTCCACGAGTATTGCGTATGTCCTCAGAACATGCCACAATTCGATTCCGAAGGGATTCCAAATCAGGCACCGGAGACGAATAAACCAATGATTTTAAATGGCCCCACAAGTAGAAATCGAGAGGGTTGAGATCAGGTGAGCGTGGAGGCCAAGCAATTGGGCCACCTCTACCTATCCATCGATCAGGAAACCTTCGATCCAAGTACCGGCGAGCCGTACGACTGAAGTGTGCAGGAGCGCCATCATGCAAGAAGTGAATGTGTTGACGATTGATCAGTGGAGTGTCTTCTAAAACATGAGGTATGGTGTTTTCCCGGAAGTTTGTGTACGCCTGCCCCGTAAGCCTGTTTACAAGTACATGGGGTCCAACTAATCGATCACCAATGATACCGGCCCACATTTTGAGGGAGAACCGCACCTGGTGATGAGATGGAACAGTTGCACGTGGGTTTTCATATGCCCATACATGCTGATTGTGGAAATTTGTTATGCCATCTCGTGTGAACTGTGCTTCATCTGTAAATAAAACTAAGGCAGGAAAGTTCGGATTTACACCACACTGCTGCAAGAACCACTGACAGAACCTAACTCGTGCAGGGTAATCTGCTGGTGACAGGGCCTGTACACGTTGCAAATGATAAGGATACAATTGATACTCTTTTAACAGTCTCCAGACAGTCGTATGAGGAACATTGACTTGCAACGCTACCCTTCGTGTGCTGATAGAAGGAGTCATTTTCACAGCCACCAGAATCTCCTCCTGTACTTCTGGAGTTGTAGATCTTGGTCGTCCCCTTCCCAAACCAGGAGAGTTAAATTTTCCATACTCACACAGACGGTAATGGAGACGTACAAATGTCTTCCGATCTGGACATTGTCGCTGTGGGTACAAACGACGAGCCAGCGCAGCATTGCCGTCCGCCTTACCGTACATGAAGTGTATCTCTACCAGCTCTTGATTTGAATACATGTCGCACAGTCTAACGCCTACACAATACTGAATGTAACCTTCGCCTCGGAATGAACTGTCAGAGTGCCCTCTTAATGTCTCCTTTGACGGCAACGACCTGCGGAAAGAAAAACGTTCCGGTGAATTTCAATGTTGTGAAGGCCATAACTCGGAAATAAAGCATTTCCGGACACATGTTGTAATGAACTATTTTGATTGCCTACATGTGGGAAATACATACCTGAAATTATGCCCCGTATTTTTGAAACACCCTGTATATTGGAGCTCTTATTTCTTCATGCCATCTAATGACACTCATTGTTAGACGTGGTTTGGTCCCGTTCAGTAGTTTTTTTTTTTCGAAAGTTTGGACTGAAAATATAAGCGAAGAAAACAGAGAAATTAACATATATAGGACAAGCTTTAATACGAAACAAAATTACAGTAAATGTTAGGAATAAGAATCAAGTTTTAATTACCTGAACTGTAATATGTCACTCCAAAATTAAACGATTCTAATAAAAATGGTAAAAGATTTACTGTGGTTAGGGATAGTGAACAACATTCTAAGAAGTAAGTACAAAATTAGGTAAAGGTAACTCATTAGACGCCTTGTAGGCGTGTGGGGGACATATGCTTTCATCGCATCGACACTGGAATGAGGTGGTGTGGTCAGCACCACGTTGCGATAATTTTTTTTACTCTTGAGTAAGTCCCAGTACTCTTTGGCAGGAGGATGAGTGGAAACAGATGCATTACTGCAAGTTGCGATAATGAAAAAATCCCGCTACCGCTCTGCACATTCTAGTCTTTAAGTAGTTGTTTTACTTACTGAGCTACCCGGCCGTAAAGATGTAAATTGTTTAACAAAGGCATGTAGAATAAGAGTATATAGCTTATTACATTAGCTCTTCTCGATCTGTTGTATGATAGCATGTATTATTTATATACAGTATTAATAATTTTTTCCCTATCCGCGGGGAATTCACTCTCCCGTCTAACGGTCGAGAACTCTGCGATTTCCTTCAAACGGAACCAGTAGGCGGGCGTACGGACAGCATGGAAGCAATACGAGGTTGTATGGAGGGCAAACAGCTGTTTTGAACGTGTCACAGCATAGCTCACTTTAAAGGTAAGCGTTCACTACATCGTATCGCACTCCTCGTACGAATCGCACGCAACGGATATTTTAAGTGCAGTGCGTTCACTGTAACGGCTTCACCTCATCGGATTCCCCTATCAGCTGTTTAAGACATGACGTCTTACGATATTGACATTACTGAAAGCAGAGGAGTTAAGGTTAGGTCTATTAATTACGTCTGTTAGCGAATAAGAATTTCTAATTGCTTCATGCGTCTTAATTGAAGAGGAAGAAACGAAAAAAAATATTGGTTACATAATATATTTGCAAGAAACGACTTGATTACTGTAATGGGAACGCCTCAAATTATATAATTCTTCGCAATTTTCTACACGCGAAATAAGTTTTCCGTCTGCCAGTTTGGCGCGACACTGGACATGGCACAACATAATAGTAACAGTTGACCAATTAAAATTGATTTATTAAAGAAGGCCATGATCGCACGCATCGGAAAAGTTGCCCATCCGAGAAACGTGGACGGATTTGCCGAGAGACGTTGCGTCCGATACGATGTAGTGAACGCGGTTACATAACAATTACAGCAAAGATAGTCTTTTTCCTATCCGTGCGATTTGTCCGATGCGTGCGATACGATGAGTGAACGCTTACCTTAATAGAATGCCTTGTCCATCTAAAAGTGGCAACTCTGAGCATTCACCATGCAGTCACGCAGGTTATCAGTGGGTTCAAATGGCGCGATGCTTGTCTCCTCAATTAAGATGGTTAATGGTGGCATAAGACATTAATAATGTATTGGTATTCTTATTAGTATATAATAATAAACGTTGCAATACATTCAGACATTTCTTTCACCGGTATTAGGCGAGATGAAGCCCGATTTTCACAATGTGATAATTTACCTTACAGTTTAAAAACGGGGGAAAAAAATCCTAGCAGATAATCAGCTCAAACGATAGTTGAGATTTGTCTCGGATCATTTGTCAAGCACGCCTATCGGCTGAGTTAACGTCGGTGGCCTCTAGCTTAGTTACAGAAAAGCTTGGAACTGTTCTTTGAGGCCATTTAAAGTCCAATGGAAATGGGATTTGGAATCTGATTTGATGACAGGGAAATGACATGAGAATGGAAGAGAAGTAGGCTAAATCTGTCCTCTTGCGGATTTGTTCACCTCAAATCTCACAAAATCTGTCAGGGTCGACTGGTTGGGCTTCATATTGCTTTAGCATAACTTGGGGAGCTTGTTGGCTTCGTGCCTGTAGCCCCGTGCATCTTATTCTCTACCAGGCTGTACTGACGTCACTGGCAGCATCTGGTGCGCGAGTAACAATGGAATCTCGCCGCGCCGCACCCTACCTCCAACCCCGCCGAAAAACTTTTTTTGATTAAAAGCAACCCCTAGCATCACCACTACCCCGCTACGCTGGGGGTGGGTGCAGTGTATATATATACACGCAAACTGGCTCGAGATTGATTTTACGTCATGTGGAGCGGGCGGTGTGGGGGCGAGATGGGGGCTGCAGCATGCTCCAGGACTCTGCGCCGAGTGCTACATGACCCACCCATCACTACCTGTTTGATTCACAGTCAGCGATTTTTAACCAAGGAAATATTTTATGTCGAGGAGAGCTGTATGTTGCAGTCTTATGTTATACTTAGGGTCCGCTTGGCATAAAAGATATCCGGAGTGCAATGTAGGTCCTGCGGCCAGGTCGAGCATGCGCTGTGAACATAAGGAGGCCAATTGATTCCTCCGCAAATAAACCACAGAGACTAACCTAACTGGGGAATTATTCTTTTTCTTTGTGCGCCACTCGAGGAAAGAATGAGTATCACTAAAACGACACATTACTTTGTTATATGTTTTGCGCATTTCAAAGCAATTCAATTTTTTATGTTGGCAATGCAATTACTGTTTATAGATTATACCGGTATTCTTGAAGTATGTATGTATGCATGTATGTATGTATGTATGTATGTATGTAAGCACCCTGCGGTGGCTTAGTGGTCAGACCTCCAGCCTGTCACGCAGGCGGTCCAGGTTTGAGTCCCGGTCAGGTCTGGGATATTTCATTGAAAAATCCATAGTGACACTTGTGACGGATAAGGTTGCAGTTGATGTTTTTCTCGGGGTTCTCCCGTTTTCCTCATATTAAGTATCTACATCATTCCGCCACCATTTCTACATTTCTTCATCATTCCATAGCATTCCCCGATCACCAGCTGGCGCATGGAGGGGGCTGGCCTAGGGACGTTCGAAACCTGGGTACGCAGCGAACCTTAGTGTAGTCATCCGGTGTGGGTTTGGAAATGCGTCTAGCTGCTTGAGGGGTAGCGCAATAGATTGTAATAGATCGCAGTACTGGGCCATAGTGCCTCCTTCCGTAAATCTCAATTCCAATTATGTATGTATGTAAAAAATTAAATTATGGTTTATTTAACGATGCTCGCAACTGCAGAAGTTATATCAGCGTCGACGGTGTGCCGGAATTTTGTCCTGCAGGAGTTCTTTTACATGCCAGTAAATCTACTGACATGAGCTTGTCGCATTTAAACACACTTAAATGCCATCGACCTAGGCCGGGATCGAACCCGCAACATCGAGCACAGAAGGCCAGCGCTATACCGACTGCGCTACCGAGGCCGACTATGTATGTATGTATGTATGTATGTATGTATGTATGTATGTATGTATGTACTTGGTGGATCGCACATGCGCTTCCCAACGAAGCGGTCCATGGTTTCAATCCCGGCGTGGGAGACGATTTATCTCCATTTCATGGGTTCCTGTTAAGTATCCACGATGACACCGCAGCGTGTTAACCACGTGGTCAGGAAAGCCCACACTGTAAGAGAATTTAGTGTTGGTACAAATATAATAACCTCCCCTGCATTATATTGGACTGTAAGTTGGTAAAAATAAGAATGTTAAATTTTGCGCCCCCCATAACACTTATGAGGTTCCAACCAGTCTTCGGACTGCTGACCAAAGATACATACAGTATGTGGAATGGAATGGAATGGAATGGAATGGGAGGGGCTGGCCTAGGAACGAGGGGAAGGTTGCCTGGTCGAAACTTACTTAGCCTGTGCAAATTTTAGAAATGCGTATAGCAGTCACACTGTAAAAAAGTTGCATGTGAGAACAATATCGCATATGCTACTATCTAAAGCAGGCATATGCGAAGTAGGAAAATAAAGGAAATTAATTTTCAACTCAATTTTTTTTTTTTTTCAAAATTTTGCTGCCCTGGGCCTGAGCCCATGTGGCCCATGCTTAAATATGGACCTGATTGTTGAAATTAAAGCAACATCACACGTTATAAGACTGTTACATAAATTTATATAACTTAAATAAAGTTTTAGGTGCACGCGTCGGCACATTTTCGAAAGTTTGCATGTTGAACTGGCAGCTGAAATCAATATGAAAAGTGGGAGGTGTTGAAAATATGACTTGTGTGTTCAGAGTCAACATTTCTCATTTCGAATACGGATTACAAATCCACTTACATTTTATAAACTTAGGTTAGATAGTTTATGTCAATATTATGTAGGGTGCAATAATATGTTTCAAACAGAACTCATAGCACTATGAAGCCACAAATTTTACTCTCAAGCCATGCATATTGTTCATTCCAACATGTGACGTCACACAGTCTCTTAGCACTTCTCCCCTCCTCGTATCAAAGTTCCAGCTCATAACTCGTTTGTCAAACTGTTGCTTCGGAACTGTTGTTTGGAACCTGACTTTGCAGGTGAGCTTGAGCAGGTGGAACGAAAAGAATGATCTTTCCCGTCCTATATTTGATGATTTTGTAGTGAAAGTTATCCGGTAAGATTGATTTCTTGAAAATACATTTTTTTGTCTTTTACATATAACTGACATGACTTACAATTATTGCTGCTTCTTCCTAACTTTCACTTTAAAAACGTTGTCATTGTATTATATTTTTACGAACATCTGTAGAGTCCAGCACAGAGCATTTCCCATACATGTGACTCGACGCGTCATAGAATCAGGAGATTAGGAGAGATGAGGAGATAGACATGAGGCCGCCTACGGCTCATAAGTAAAGTATTCAAAATATTCGCTTTAAGAACATTGTATAGAAGGCCGCTACTTTTCACACACTTCAATTCCACAGCCGTGATTGAAGGAGCAATACTGATGTAAGTTTTGGGCCAGGCCTACCACAAAAATCTCTTAAAATCGCTACTGCCTCATTATCTTAGTGGAAGTGAAATAAGCCTTTAGCTTTGCAGAGCGAATTGTTCATATTGAGTATAACAAAAATGCCTAATACCATATCGATGGGAAGTTTTATAGTTTTCGAGATAAAAAATGTTTTTCTTAAAACTTTAACGTCGTCGTTGTGGATAATTACTATGCATAGAATCTTGATTTCTCTCAATACCAATAGAGAATGTAATGAAGAATATTTTTTTTCCTTTGTCGTATTTCGATAGAATGACGGTCTTCGTGTAAATTAAATAAAAATATTGCAATTTTTTTTTACTGATTAACAAAACTAGACGCGGCAACCTGATCAGCTGTTTTGCTCCATATGAGTTGGTAGTCAAGGTCGTCTTGTCCCAGTGCCGTTCTACGCTTGGTTTCCGGCAGGATATTAAATATTATAGATAGTAAATTCAGTAATTTTGAAAGTGTTAGTTGAAAATAGCAGACATATGTGTCAAAGTATTGTAAATATTAAAGTAATTTTTTGTGAATATGCCAATTAAGATATTGTAAATAGTAAAGTCAATGTTTGTGAAAGTGATAGTTAAAATATTGTAAATAGTAAAGTTAGTGTTCATGGAAATGCTAATTAAAATTACTACGTTTTCATGGCGTATTCAGATCGATTTTAATACAGTTTCCGTATTGAATACGATGTCCCCGATTCCTTCTTTCATGCAATTTTCAATACATATTGAAAACGATCGGAATACAGAGGTTAACGAATACGGACGCTAAAGTTTCGAAAGTAGTTATGTTGTCATCGACATGTTAGCATGTTGGTCACTCTGTAGGCTTTATCTATAAACATTAATGTGTTTTCTTAATAAGGCGCAATAAAACTTAATATTCTGGCTGTTAATGAAGAATGGTAATAATGGCTTTCAGGAACATACAAAATATTATTTGTTACAACACGCCTTTTCAACATACGTAATTGAGCTCGCTGTTTATAAAACAGCTGACACATCAAACAAATGACGATCGATCACGCGTTTAGCGTATTGAGATCGTTTTGAATACGATACGCGTTTTCATGCAAATTTGAATATGATTCAATCTATCCGATCCCACTTTTCAGGTGTATCGACCTTGAGACTCAGATCGTTTTGAATCCCCGTTTTCATGGAATTTTCAATACGGCAATCATAGCCGTCTGCCAGCTGATCCGTGACACGGGCAGCGTAATTTCAACATTTCGCAAACGGGGTCGATAACGACTGGTAAAATTGTTGACAGGGAAGAGGAGATTTTAAATTTATAAAGTCTAAAAAACGCTTACCGGTCAGGATGATCGCTAAGGTATTTTTAATGTTAAAAATAGTAGGACTTTTTTATGAAAAAATGTATAACAATTAACCACATTATGTCTCAGTGAAATATAGTGTTTTAAGTTTAATTTTATAGATGTTTCATAGAAACTCCGCTGCAAACCCTGCTTAATGTAGGTATAATTAAAACGCCATTATCTGTTGAACTAATTGAACGAATCTATTGCCAATATGGTTCCTAATAGAAGAGAATATATGCTTGCAAACTTACTGTATTAAAATAATTGCAGTATTCATTGTTACCGAGATAGGCTACATAATTTTCTCATTTTTCTTAACAGGCTATCTAAAATTATGCATTCAGCGGCTTTTGAACGGGACCCCCTCAATTTAAGTTCATGGCTAAACGGTTTAATTTGCAATAATAATAATAATAATAATAATAATAATAATAATAATAATAATAATAATAATAATAATAATAATAATAATAATAATAATAACAATAATAAAGACTCAAGACACTAACTATTCAGATTATTTATACCTATCTGCTTGTATAGCAATCAGTCATTTCTCCCGGATCGTTACCGCAATAGAGCGCTGCAAACATTGGGCAAAGACTATTTTTTCCTGCTTAACGGTGCTTCATCGAAGGAAAAGTGAATAAAAGTTTTGTTATAAGTAGAATCATCTCTTAAATTCTGAAGCATCAGTCCCCTTTCATCCTGTATAAGAATTATTAATTTACAGTCTATTTTAAGAAAACCTGAGGTCATGCCGTTTAGACCAAGTCGAATTTGTGTTGGATAAAAAAATATGTTGGGACAGGTTTTACCTGCCATTTATTCCACGAACTCTCGCTAATTATTGCCTCATGTGGTTAATTGTAACTATTTAAACAATATACATTTTAGAATTTTAGTTTTTTGGCGCAGCACTAGACCAGCAGTTATAGATCTGCTTTCCATGCTAATAACCCGAATTCAAATCCTATAGAATTCGAGTTAAATTTGTAATGTACAAAGACAGTGTTGGAGTAGTTGTTTCTGAAGTATTCACATATCCTCTGCCACCATTCCGTAATGTATCCTTGAAAATAGGAAAGATTGAAGAATGATGGGTTTGTAGTGAAGGACTTGCCCTTTGCAGAACACTACGAATGAATGAATAAATGAATCCTTGATTCATAAATATCTTGATTATTCTGCCATAGCTACAAAAATATTGTACGTATTCTTTTCATTATTTTGCGCCGTAGCATCGTGGTCATGCCTGGACTCGCGTTATGAAATGAGCGCTGATTCTAGTCTCATTGGGAAGGAATTTCCTCATAAAATTTCGGTCAGTGTATGGAACCGGTGTCCATTCAGGATCGTGATGAATTTGGGGAGCTATGATAGGTAGCGAAATCTGGTTTCGAAAATCAGCTATAACGTCTGGGGCATCATCTTACTAACCACATGATACCCCCATTCTGGTTGGATGATCGTTCACATCTGCTGAAACATGTGGACGTGAGTCCAGCAGTCGGATGGTCCGTCTTGGGCTTTCGTAGGCCGTCGCACCACGGATTGCTTACTCTTTTCCCCACAACACCAACCATTCGATCCATTTAGCGAATGCTGTATGAAGCATGTAACCACGGGAATTTTTTAATTTACCAGCGATGCGACGCCGTAGTGTTCGGGTATAACGCCATACAGCGAGCAGATTTCTATCTCTTATTAAAAACCAGCCGCAATGATCTTCGTTACGGGAAAAGTAACTTAGTCACGAACCAAACTGCGTATTTAAATTTACCATACATTAGGGCGACCAGACACCATTTTTAACGGCATTGTCCCTTTTTTTCAGCCTCTTGTCCCCTGTCTCGAGAAAAGTATTCTCGGGACGCCAAATGTCCCGTTTTTTTTAAATTGCGTCCCATTTCCCAAATTATTGTTAAAATATTTCTTTTTCTTTTATTATAATTATATAATAATCATGTAAAAATGATTATTCTGTACTGTTTTCATCTATAATGTTTTGTATTGAATTCAATTCGATAATCGATACCTCAGAACTTAGATCGATAATCAAAAGAGTTTGATAATTATACAACCAGGTGGCAATGAGATTATCCTCTGCTTCCGGTTTGCTGGCTTCTTCCTATTTGTAAGTTGTTGTCGATTGTAAAATATTGTTTTTTTGTTGTAAGCGTAAGTGTTGTGTTCGTGATATTTTTATGAGGTTACCGAGTTTCATTTCATTTCAGAATATTCTATAGTAAAGTTATTCACTAAAAGTCAACATTGAACACGTCAAACATTATAATTACGGTAATACAGCATTCGTAAAACTAGATAAGAGTTTAATGTGTTAAGACCACATGCTGGTAATCACGTGTTGGCTAAGATCCCGAAGCAAGTGTAGTTTTACAGATACTTTAAGAAAGAAATATCCGTTTCTTGTTGAAAGTGGTGATAGTGGTAAATAGTTATACACTGACTGCAGAGCTATTTTTTTCTATTGAACATGGTGGTCGTCTGAATATCACACAGCATGTTGCTAAAAATAAACATAAAGAAGCTGCTACCGCAAAAAAGAGAAAGCCATAAACTAACCTCTTGGATGCCGACAAAAGAAACAGAAAAGAGCGGAACATTCTTTCAGCACAAGAAGCGCTGTTGGCTTTTCATACTTTAAAGCACTGGTCGTCACCCCTCGCTGAAATGGGTAAAGTGTAACGAGTGTATCGTAATATGCACCGTCGTGGAGAAGGGAGAGGCAGAAAGCATACCCGCCAGCAGCCATGGATGCAAGCTAGTGCAATGTCTTATCCACGGGTAAAAGACGCTAGTCCGAGGATGCACTGTGCTGATGACCGCTGCTTTAAAGTAAAATCATTCATTTAGATCTATAGACTGCACGTCAAACATTGTAAGGAGCATGTTCTCGAAAAAAAAAAAAAAGAAAACATGTGAAAGAACGAAGTGCGAAAATATAATTGTTAAGGTATTTGCTCCTTTTGCACTTTGTGAAGTATTGAATGATTTGCTCGAAGAAAAATCTGTATCTGTGATGCTACCATTCGTCAAATCCTTCGAGTTTGAAGTTGGTACCAGTTTTTGTGGGGTATTTTGTATCTAAAAAGGGAATTCATGTTAAAGTGTTAGAATTCCAAAATGTATCAGGGGAAAAATCTGAAATTCTAGTGGACCATATCCTGTCTGTTCTTGAATATTTCAAGATAACTGACAAAGTAATTGCATTTAGTGGCAACAATTGCAACATAAACTTTGGAGGCCTTGTAAGAAAAGAAAAAAAAAACAATGTTTTTTTTTACAAGTTAGATAAGTCAGTAAAAATGAATATTTTGGGTGTAGGTTGTGCTGCACATCTAGTTCACAATGCTCTGCAAACAAGTGCAGACATGTTACTAATAGATGTTGAGTCAATAATAAACAAAGTTTTTCAGCATTTCCACAGTTTCACTATAAGAGTTGAAGAACTGAAAAAGTTTTTGCAATTTTGTTGAAGTTGAGTACAAGCCAGTGTTAGAAAGTTTGAAGACAGGTGGCTTTCATTGCTGCCAGCACAGCAGTAGAAAGAATGATGAAGATGTTTGAAGGCCTCAAGTTGTATTTTATTTCACGTGATAATAGTCCCAAAATGTTGAGATACTTTTTCAGTAATCCTCAATCTATTCTCTATTTTCGGTTCATTGAAAGCAAACAAACTCTGCACTAATTACATCTAAAAAGTGGAAGTAGAAGATATTTGTGATAGTGAAGTGGCAGAATAACTGAGAAAACTGAAAGAAGATATTTCCAATAGAAAGGAGCAAGAGTTTTTTTTTACATCTGCTACGTTGGAAATAAAGACGCTGAATTTGCAGAAATAGTTAACAGCTTCTGTGATACTTTCCTGGAGTACTTATATTGACAACTGGGCAAAGCCTTTTGAAGAACTGTGTCACTTTAATCGGCACTGTTAAATGGACCTCCATCTTGGTCTGAAGTTCAAAAATGTCTTCAAGTTATTGCCAAAATTACACTAATATTTTATAAGTGATAGATAAAAATACAGGCCTTAAGTCAGGATTCGAACCTTACTATAATTTCCACGCAATGTTAAAGCTGCATCAGTTTCTTGTGGTGTTATTGGCTGCTGCGTACAATAAGAGAGAGTGCACCTCCACGTCGTACTGTTATTTGGTACGTTCATATATATAAATCCCACAAGGGTAGCTGCCCTTTAGTAAGGGTTGCCAAAAGACACAGCATACTAAACAAATAAAAATAAAAATAAACATTTGTGTCATGATTATTATTTTCAAATAGAAGCTACCCTTGAGAAGTACGTTTTTTCAATAATTATTGGTAATCAGATAGAATATAAAGAAATTTAGGTGTACAGGTGATTACGTAAAATCTGAACAGAATATTTCATTACGTCTACAGCAATAATTTAAAAAAAATTAAAAGAAATTCCAAAAGACTTAAAACATTCAACTGAGAATTTTGGAATTGTTCCAATTGCTCCGAACAATAATCCAAATACTTTAATCAGTCCTTGTATATGATAATAATCCCTAAAGTATTCAATTGTAGGGTCATAGATGGTCTTCTTTTCTTCATGTACTGCTATAGGTTGTTCAACTGCAGTTTCAAAGCGCACGGTGGGATTGATGATAATTTATGTGTCATTTCCTCTATCAATGGCAATGATGTCAGCTCGCCGAGAACTTCCATCTTTTGCAAGGCAGTGGAGTTCTTGGAACCTCGTAGAAGGAAGGAAGACTTTCAGCAATAAGTTCTCGTATTGCATGGTGTCTAGTATTCCGGATGAGAGTTCCTTGTTGGCAGAATCCCAGAATGTGAGGTAAGGTTTCTATCTCAATGCAATGTCTGCACTGGGAGCCATCCTGAGACCGACCTGGCATGGCACGCACGTTTGACACTTGCCCCTATTGTAATCACTAATCGGGTTACAAAATTTTAGAAAGAGAAGAAGATAGTTACTCTCTCAATTGCACAGAGCGTAGTCATGGCTAAGGGATAATGAGGGCGAATCCCAGAAAAGTATATATTTCATGTGCTATGAAGACGAGCTGACAACAAAGTGGAAGTTTTTTTGGAAAAGCATAAAACTTAATAAGAATTTCGCATTGTGTTTCAACTTTCAATAGGGGTAGACGGGTCATTGTCCTCATATCTGCACCTCTTTCTGAAGTATTTGTGCAAAGATTTGCTGTAACGGTACTATTGTGCTTTGAAATAAGCACAAAGATTTGAGAGACGAATGTTGTCGGAGTTTTTAGTCTGAGTTTGCATTAATAAAATAATAATATAAAGTACAACAGATTAATTTTAATCTACTCGATTATTCGATTAAATATTTTTGATCGATTAATCTTACAACAGAAATTGATCGATTAATCGGTTAGATTAATCGATTAAATCCCAAAACACTAATAATAATAATAATATAATACATCGAACTTAGTAAGAAATTCTTAAATTAAGACCTAAACTGATAATAGCCTAATTTATTACCGTTGCATTAGGCCGTTTCAATGCATCTCGAAACCGGCAAAGAGATTTAAAATTTCTGTTGCAGAGGACATTGTGAGTTCACAGATCATATTACCCTACCTTTGAAAACCAATACAGTAATAATAATAATAATAATAATAATAATAATAATAATAATAATAATAATAATAATAATAATAATAAATAGGAAATGTTGTGCAGGGTAGGAATTCGCTTTTATGTTCGCTGAACAGCAAAACAACCCGATTTCCAATTTTATGATACATTTTACGAATAAATTAGGTTGTGAGTGACTACTGATTGGCCAGCACATCAATATAGCTGAAACCCGAAAGACTTTGTTCCTTATGCAGTTATTTACAATTTTGTGTTTTATTCAAAACTGAAGGACTTTGATGGATTGAAATAATCAGTTTAAAATGCAATTTTTGTTGTCGTTGAAGATACATATCTACGGTAAGAGTTTGTATCAGCTGTTAGATAAAATCTTATGTAGTATTTGAATTTGTTTTTCTGAAGCATAGTTTTGTTCCGACTAGGAAAATGACTTTTGCTCCATTCTATACATCGCCGATAACGTTCTTCATTTATTTCTGCTTCCTGTAATGATAACTGAGTATAGCCGATGTAAAAGCTGCTCCTAATTTGGCTCTGAAGCTGCCGGGCGCGCGGTCGTAATGACGGGGGTGGGGCTGCGTGCTGGAAGCCGCGTATTGATTATGTGGCGGGGCTGGGATTCCGTTAATGTGGCGAGAACACCAAAATCTCTGGCATCAGCTGATTGGACTGCAGAGAAAATAGGAAGTCAGAGATGTATGATATGTAGCTCATATAAAACACAGGAAGAAAATTACTTTGTTTCTATCGTTAGGAGTATTTCTCGGAGTAAAATAAGGATCCGTACAGTGACAAAATCTATAAAACTAAATAATAAAATGTTTTAAGTTCAATCAATAAGTTTGATCTATTTTGCAAATGTTTTATTTGCTATAACATTTTAGATGAAATATGAACGTTTTCGCCTTTTTTGGGCATCATCAGATATTGTTAAAAGGAACGAACTCTAAAACTTTAACCATTAGAATGTACATAATAAATAGGGACCGGATTTTTATGTAATATCAAGGTGTGAAATATGTACATATTTATGTAAGAAAAATAAGCTGAATATGCAGCAAAATATGTAAAATCATGAAAATATTTAATATCAATATCTGCACTTGTTTGTATTGTTAAGCCTAGATATTTGTAATCTGGTACAATTTTTAATTTTCTGTTCTTCATGAAGATTTCTACTGTTTCTGGTGCTCTTTCGCCGTTTCTGAGTATCATCATTTCTGTCTTGTCCACATTTATATCAAATTTGTTTTTATTGCAACATTTTACCATGCTGTTTATTGTTTCTTCCAACTTTGTA
The DNA here is from genome assembly GCF_040183065.1 of Periplaneta americana. Taxonomy (NCBI): domain Eukaryota; kingdom Metazoa; phylum Arthropoda; class Insecta; order Blattodea; family Blattidae; genus Periplaneta; species Periplaneta americana. The sequence continues at coordinate 65,889,995 of NC_091131.1, read as the reverse complement.
AGGTCTTTAGACCCTACTACTATGTCGTCCGCTTATGCATATGAAATTATTCCCTTCTTGAGTTTTACAATACAGAGTAGTTGTATGAGAAATGTTGCATTTTGTTCACTCATATTTACAGTGGGCGGTGAGGGGTGAGTGCCTCTATTACTTCCTGGAACTGAAATGTTATGTTTCGTCCCGAAATATATCCATTATCGGTTAGGTAAAAAGGCTTTTTAAATCTTTGTATTTCAAATTGCAAACTTCCCCAGCAGAAGTTTTCTTTTTCCTTTTAAAGAAGTAAAAATGAATAAAATCCCTAAATATGTAGATTTATGTAATACCAAGCCATAATATGTAACGTGAGGTAAATATGTAAAAATATGTAGTATCAAATTTTAATATATTAATGGTAATTACAACATTCGCAAAGATGTGTTATTTATATACGGTTAGGTTAAAAGAAATATAATATGTACTTACATAAAAATCCGGTCCCTAATAATAAATATGCATGACAAGAGTAGTGAAATTTTCACGAGTTCTATGTAACCACATCTTGTTGATGAAAAAGGTATTAATTTTTTAATTGATTTCCGGGAAATATAAATTTAGAAGTTATAGATATGACTTTTGGTATATGTAACTTATGTTACAATACGTTTTGTTGGAGAAAACATTTGTTATAAAATAATTTAAATAATTGACATATTATATCTTGCATTAAATTAATAACAGAATACAATTATCTTTAAAGATTATACTAGAAAAATTCAGTTATTGGATTCGTAATTAATTGGGGGTGATTGTGAATTGTACATATCATCCATATTACACTATCAATAACATCTGTCATAAAACCAATAATTAATAAAATTTGATAAAATCTCCATGTGCCGTCCATGTGCAAATCATAAAAACACAATGTCATGCTATTATGATGTAATCATTAATGGTTGTTTAGCAATTCATTTGGCTCGTCTTCTGTAGTCAAATTCAATAAATTTATAAATTCAATAAATTCAAGATTTGATGTTTGACTACCGAAGAAGAGCCAAAATCAATAAATTCAAGATTTGATGTTTGACTACCGAAGAAGAGCCAAATGAATTGCTAAACAACCATTAATGATTACATCATAATAGCATGACATTGTGTTTTTATGATTTGCACACGGGGACGGCACATGGAGATTTTATCAAATTTTATTAATTATTGGTTTTATGACAGGTGTTATTGATAGTGTAAGATGGATGATATGTACAATTCACAATCACCCCCAATTAATTACGAATCCAATAACTGAATTTTTCTAGTATAATCTTGAAAGATATTTGTATTGTGTTGCAAGATATAATATGTAGCCTACAGCTCTTGTCAATTATTTTAATTATTTTATAACAAATGGTTTCTCCAACAAAAAAATATTGTAACATGAGTTACATGTACCAGAAGTCATATCTATAACTTCTAAATTTATATTTCCCGGAAATCAATTAAAAAATTAATACCTTTTTCATCAACAAGCTGTGGTTACATAGAACTCATGAAAATTTCGCTATTCTTGTCATGCATATTTATTATGTACGTCATTCTAATGGTTAAAGTTTTAGATTTCGTTCCTTTTAACAATATCTGATGATGCCCAAAAAAGGCGAAAACGTTCATATTCCATCTAAAATGTTATAGCAAATAAAACATTTGCAAAATAGATAAATCTTATTGATTGAACTTAAGACATTTTATTACATTGAATTAGATTTATCTGAAAACAAAATGAATTATAAAATTATAAAACTATGTCGATATATATATATATATATATATATATATATATAAATTTATTTATTTATTTTATTTGTTTCTTTATTTATTTCATCATTCTGTGTTCACGTCACGGCGGATTATAAATGTGTTTAAGTTCTTAATCCGTCATCACCCTCTATGTAATTATTAAAGAAATAATACATATGGAACCTATAATTATATACTAAGTATTTGTTTACCGTTTGTTATTATTATTGCTATTATTAAGAATAGGCCTACAGTATAGTGCTAATACATCTACGTTTGCTAATCTATTATATATATGTATATTTGGCCTGGGTAGCGCAGTCGGTATAATGCTGACCTTCTGTGCTCGAGGTTGCGGGTTCGATCCCGGCCGATGGCATTTAAGTGTGCTTAAATGCGACAGGCTTATGTCAATAGATTTATTGGCATGTAAAAGAACTCCTGCGGGACAAAATTCCGGTACACTGGCGACGCTGATATAACCTCGGCAGTTGCGAACGTCGTTAAATAAACCATAATTAGATTAGATGTATTATATATACATATACATAGAGTGAAAGAGAGAGACTGGGTGAAGGCTTCAAGCATAAAATGCGTTCGTTTAGGCCTAGGCTTATGTAGTAACTCGAATTTTCATAAATTGTGATTTCAAGTACATAAATAACTTATCATTAGTATACTTAATTTTGGTTGTAATGAATTTTTTATTCGGCATATTCATAATTACGTAATTTTATTTGAATTGAAAATTTAATTTGTGACGATAGGCTATGTGTCAGAGGAAGAACAAGAATTGTTTGTATACATCTGAAGTCTGACTAGTGTACTATGTTGCAAATTAGCGATGTATGCAATAGAGGAGGAAAGGAACTGGCTACCCTATCCCATTATCTCCTGGCTTAGTTGCCTCATAAATGGTCCTTTGTTGGTATCATTTGTGAGGTTCAGACTTGTCTTCGGACATTTGACTAAAGAACAACAAACAACAACAAAAGTGTGAAGTATATGAAAGCGAAATATGGAGGATACATGAAACATGTAAATCATACTTAGAACTTTTGGAAAAGATGGACTAGTATAGAAAAATTGATGAGAAAATATAATAAATATGTAACTTCGAGATGAATTGAAAATGTACGGATTTAATATTAGTGACATGTTAATGATCATGGCAATAATATAAATTAAATAAAAGGAAATGGAAAATGCTATAATGATGTATAAGGCAGTCTTTACAACTGAAACTGTTGGCGTTATTGTTGAAAGTTTGAAGTATAGAAGTGACGTGAAGACAGTGAATGAAAGAGACAAGATGAGACGTAACAAAATTAAATTAAATTTCTAAGAAAAATTACGAAATGAATAAGAAAAGAGACATAGATATTCGCAAAGCATTAGGCTAAAATAAATGTGCTTGTGGTAATATTAAGTAATAAAAACCGAAAGGATATGGAGACAATGTCAACTTAAAAAATGGAAAAATCATAACCGATAAACTTATTATAGTTAATAATAGGTCTACCTAATGTATGAGAATATAATAATAATAATAATAATAATAATAATAATAATAATAATAATAATAATAATAATAAAAATAATAATAATTGGGCCATTTTATTAATGCGTACTCTATTCACATTCGTACTTGTGTTTTTGCACTTCAAAATGAGAGGCTTGTAAAAAGAGTCTGAGGACAATTTTGTAAGTCTCAGTAAGTGTTAGAAATAACGGATTTATGTTTTTATTTGTAAGCAACATGTATTGTTTAATTTCTTAAAACTATTTGCACAAAATGGCAGAGACTGGAAGCTCAAGTCTTTATTTTGAGATTGTATTCAAGTAACTCAATATAAATTCTAACATTTTATCAAATGCCTGATCATATAAATAAAGATGAAATTTTACAAAAAGGCAAATAATTATTTCAGTTATTAGACCTATCATAGCTATAAATAAGAAGTTGAGGTTTTGTTAATTTTACTTATATTCGCTTCAGGCTAATGAAATTGCCGTAGTATAAGCAGACTGTCAGTTTCAAGTTTCATAACTTATCTCCAGTGTCGATTCCTAGCTTAATGAATAATCCTCTGAACAACTCTTTGCACGCTTGGATGTGCTCTTGGTGTCATATTGTAATTTTGATAATGCCACTTGATACTTGTTGGATACATCCTTTCTTATGTGCTTCTTCGTGTAATAAGAAACTATTGTAGTCCTATAATTCCTAACACTGATTTTGAAATTTTCAGGAAATATACGATACTTTTACAACGTTTCTGATATCGAAAAAAAAAGTTTTTTATATGTTGTCTTATTTTTCCGTTCGTCTATGCATAGCTTATGCTCCAAAGTAGTAGACGTATTTTGCTGATACTCGATATACCAATATACAAGTAGTCGCTCCATTTGGTAGGTGCAAATAAACAAGAAATATAATTGCTGAAATTATTAAGACAAACAAAATGTTTTTCGAAGCCAGTTTTGGAATTCTCCCTTAGTTTTGTCTTATATTTATTTATTATCATTTATTCTCCTAATATCAACTAATAAAAATGCATACATCATTTTCAATTTATAATTTTTATACTAATTATTTTTTTCTGTTAATAATTTAACACTGAATGAAACATCATGAAAAAGGGCTCTTAAATTATTATTTTTTTTCTGGCGTGCTATTAATTGATACTTTTATTGAACCACCAAGGAGAATTGTAGGCAGAGTTTCTTAGCACTAATGCTTTTTAAATATGGCAATTCATATTATATACTTATTGATTGTGATTCGCGTTAGAACACTTTTAATATATACTAAATGTAATTAAATTTATACCTGGGGAAAATTTTAGTATACGGATACCTCACAGACAACAATTATCTTGAAATATTAAAAAGAGCATATTTGTCTGTGTTTGTCGAATGCGCCTCATCATGCTTACGAAAAGACACTTTTAGTGTCAATAATTTATTTTGTGTGCACAAGGTTGAAATTTTGGAGTAAGAGGAAAAGGAAGATATCCGTGTTTTGAAATTTCCGAATATATCGTATATCGATTCAAATACGTAGCTGCATACTTTTAAAAAAAAGTATATAAAAAAATAAAACTAATACCAAACACAAACTGTTCAAAATTTTTATTCTGTTTTTCTAAACATTACTTCTCATTGGAGATCAAAGACTTTTTAAACTATTTAATACCATTAAAAATATTAATTTATGTAATCTGATTTAATGTATTTTTACATGCGATTTTTCTTTTAGAGTGGATAATCAAATTTAGCTAAAAATTCTGAAACTCACCATTCACTCTTACATACCATGCATATGCGCAAAAAATAAACCTTCTGTGTTATATAGTTACTGAGAAAAATGTGCGGGAAGTTGAAAAATCACAAGTTACAGGAGAAGGCAAAAAATAAAAACATGTCAGTGGGTATTGCAGCCAGGGCACCATTTTTAAATTTAATTTTCTATCATATGTCCTAAATCAAGAAAAAACAATAAAGACATGTTAAGCGAAGGATTCTGCATTTTTTAAAGAAAAATGAAACTTAGATTTTTTGGCCCTAATCACTTTACAGTGCCCTTAGAATACGATAGCAGGTGAAGGACGATAGAAATCTATAATTTCTTTAAAAAAGAATTTTTTCAGTAAAAGAACGCTCTAAATGAACGAGAGAATTGCTGGTGAAATTTTACTGATCATTTATCGTCCATGTAAAAATGTAACACTGAAGTAAGTTCCACTCTCCACGTTAAATTCATCCATCTCTATCCCTTTAAAATAAGAAGCCATGCTTACCTCTGAACATGGTGCTGCAGCGACGCGGGAATGGCATCGCGACGCCACGGGTCTTTCTTTTATCGTGTATCGTGCAGATAAGACACAGCTGCTGTGGCAACAATCTGTGTGCGAATACAAGCTCAAGTGTATAAATGCTGGTTATTATCTCCTCCACTAAGCTTCGTAATCAAACGAGCTCCATTGTGCAAGTGAAGGTTTCATACAATTTATCTCTGCTAACGTTCATTCGGAAAAAGGGATGCGTAAACAGCAAAGCTGATATAATTACAAAGATTGAAATGAATTGTGGTGTAAAATAGTCCGATTATTATCCGTTTGCTGTTTTCATTGTGTACCATCTAAAGTCCGGATTTATTTTCAAAATTAAATTGAGGTATTATCATTGTAGAACATATACAAAATTAATTCTCTTTATGTATGCATTTCAATTGTGCATATAAATGCATTTAAAAAGAAACACATCTCGTACACATAGTTTTCAATTTATAAAATGAAATACAGTGGACGCTCTTAAGTTCGACAGAAAACAAGTTCGACATTCTGTAGTTCGACTGTTTACGTAGGGGAATTAGACACGCCCCTATACTGGCACTAAGAAATGGGTTTGCCATTTGAATGGGAATTGGTTGTGTCTTGTAATGATACTTTTGTTCAAGGAAAACAGAATATTTTATTGATTAGAACATCCATATTTAATCATTGATTTTAAATTAATGAACTCTCCTTTTTCTAGTTGAGAATTGTGCCGTTTGTGAGACGGAACTGTTGAAACCCACTGTGGTACTAGAAGCACGTACACAAGTCTCGGGCCAGGCAGGAAGTTCAAGTACAGTACTGTATTCGTTGATGGATAACCAATAAGAATTTGTATTCATTTCACCTGCCACACCCACTAGGAGAGTCCACTGTACATACTTTTGTTTTTATGTGCCAATTGTTATAGATCAGCACGGCGTGCGGTAGCATTATGCTGCAAGCCGGAAAATCACAGATTCCGTTCCCACTCAGGTCATATTACTCGACACTATTAACTTTCAATCGTCAGCCTGGGTAGCGTAGTCAGTATAGCACTGGCCTTCTATGTTCGCGGTTGCGGGTTCGATCCCGGCCCAGGTCGGTGGCATTTAAATGTGTTTATATGCTACAGGCTCATGTCAGTAGATTTACTGGTATGTAAAAGAAATTCTGCGGGACAAAATTCCTGCACACTGGTGACGCTGATATACTGTCTGCAATTGCGAGTGTCGTTAAATAAACTATAATTTTTTTAACTTTCAATCCGGAGAGGGGAAGCAGAGCGCTGCCAGTCGGCTCTCTTCTACTAGTTGCAGAAGCGATAAGAAACGAGGCGAAGTGACCGTACAGTTCTTTAAGAGAAGCTTTCACTCTGCTAACACTAGACAGCAATCCACCATTATAATGAGAAAGTAACAGAGTCCGACAATTAATAGAAAATGTAGTATAAAACAGAATGGTCCTACTTACGTCCATCCTACCGAGCGGAGAGTGCAAGTCTATAGGCCTATAAGTCTGTCTGAAGGCAGTGTTACATGTCGTCAAGATCGGAGTCTGCGTCACTACGACTGTATCATTAGAGTTGCCATCTCAAGTGATAATGCGACCGACCACAATATGATCGAAAACATAAGATTATTTAGGGCCAAATTAAAGAAGTACCTAATTTCTTACGCTTTCTAGTCTGTAGGTGAATTCATAACATTCAACAACGCTTCATGAATATTTCTGTGTTTTATTTTAAAATCTTCATTGAACATCATCAATTACCATCTCTATTCATCTTTATAGTATGCAGTGTATATTATTTATTTTCAATAAATTTTTATCGTTTTGATAGCTACCACACCTTGTCGCAGAATATTATAATTTTTTTTAAATTTCATTATGTATTTTTCTAACATTAATTTACATTCTCCTTTTTTGTTCATTAGAATTGATTAGGATGCCGATATTTTAAATCCAAGATTTGGACGGTTATCATTCGATATACTCCTACTAAAATTTTGTGCTGTACTAGTAGGCTATGTTGTAAAACTCTTCCGTATATATTTCAACTAGACTGGCTATAATTAAGACTTTGTGGTACCTACTATTAATTTTTTTTTTTCGTTTGACATGTTGCATATTCTAGCTGTGAAGCAATGTACGAATACCAAGGAATGTAAATAAATACAATACAATACAATCTATGAGTCTTTAAGTTTAATGGTACTTAGGCCTATTTTAAATTTTAATCACATTGTTATATCATTTTTTTCCTTTGTCATAACGACAGATAAATTAAGACTTTACTACAGTAATTAATTTGACTTGTATTCTTCACCTGACATAATTAGGAACATTAAATCCAGACGCTTGAGATGGGCAGGGCATGTAGCACGTATGGGCGAATCCAGAAATGCATATAGAATGTTAGTTGGGAGGCCGGCGGGAAAAAGACCCTTGGGGAGGCCGAGACGTAGATGGGAAGATAATATTAAAATGTATTTGAGGGAGGTGGGATATGATGGTAGAGACTGGATTAATCTTGCTCAGGATAGGGATCAATGGCAGGCTTATGTGAGGGCGGCAATGAACCTCCGGGTTCCTTAAATGCCAATAAGTAAGTAAGTAATTAATTTGACACTCATAAATTATAATCCGTAGTAAAATCTAAATATTTTTGTGAAGAAGAAGTTTGTTTAAGAGGCTTATGATTAGCTGTTTAAATTGTTCACATGCATAAGAATAACTGAAACACGAGACAACATTCAGTTTACACTCAGCTCAGAGCATACCATGACAGCTGTTCTTGCTCGACTTAGAGACGATGAGGAAGGGGATACATTCGCAACATAAGTTGTAGCTCTCCCTAAGGAGAATGCCTCAAAATGTGTAAGTCAGATGGAGCCCTAGTGAGCGTGGCACGGACAACCTGTCAGTAGCGTTCAAATCAAGTCAAACCAGCGAGCTTAATGCAAATTTGATATTGCCACACACAGTAAAATTTAACATACTGTATACATATGATGATTGCCTTGAAGGCTAATTTGACAAGACGCTGGCTTATGACGACTGAGGACTCGACGATGGTGGAATTATATTTATGATAGACAAAGCCTAGGATGTGAGATGTTTCTTGGTATTCTCTCGTTTTTTCTTTTTCATTTAATCAACACTCTCCACAATATTCTTTTTTTTAATTATTTCCCTTTAGAAAGACATGACACCTACTTGTGCTTGGTCGGTGTTGTATCGGCCGTCCATCGTGCCAGGTTTTCCTCGCGGTTTGCCCAAAGATTGGTAGATGGCAGTGGTGGTGGGCTCTAGACAGTGAGCTCTACATACACTGCCCATCTGAAACGTCTGGATTTAATTTTTGTAATTATGTCAGGTGAAGAATACAATGCGTGCATTTCTGCATTATGTAACTTTCTCCATTCTCCTATAAATACATCCCTTTTAGTCTCAAATATTTTCCTAAGCACCTTATTCTCAAACACACTTAACGATAGTGGTATAATAAATAATAAAATTATTAAAGACTTTCTTATTAAAATTCTCTAAGTTTCCTTCAGTGGAACATGAAATTCGAAATGAGACAAGTGTCCAACAGGCTTGGAGTCCACATATTCGGTTTCTCTTAGTCCCAGATTCCCTTGCAAAGATGCATTTTCGAGTATATTTTAAATGATTCTTCTCTCATTTCTTCATCGACAATGACAATTCAGTATCTAAAGTCACTTATTTTCATTGCTTAGGAACGGCAAGTAAGAAGACATCGCAATATATTGGACGATTCCGCATAGAAGAAAGAGCAATATGGGAATAAACAGAACAATATTCTTTTATGCATTAATAAAGTGAACTAACCTCTAAAATTGATAAAGCCATCATGCATGCAAATGTGACAGTCTTGATGATAGGTACATTACTTACTTACAAATGGGTTTAAGGAACCCGGAGATTCATTGCCGCCCTCACATAAGTTCGCCATCGGTCCCTATCCTGTGCAGGATTAATCCAGTCTCTACAATCATATCCCTCCTCCCTCAAACCCATTTTTATATTATTTTCCCATCTACGTCTCGACCTCCCCAAAGATCTTTTTCCCTCCGGCCTCCCAGCTAACACTCTATATGCATTTGTGGATTCGGCCGCACCTGCTATATGCCCTGCCCAACTCAAACTATTCCTAATTATATCAGGTGAAGAATAAAATGCGTGCAGTTCTGCGTTGTGTAACTTTCTCCATTCTCCTGTAACTTCATCCCTCTTGCCCCAAATATTTTCATAAGCACCTTATTCTCGAACATCCTTTGTCTCTGTTCCTCTCTCAAGGTGAGAGTCCAAGTTTCACAACCATACAGAACAACTGGTAATATAACTGTTTAATAAATCCTAACTTTTAGGTTTTTTGAGAGCAGACTGGATGACAGAAGCTTTTCAACCGAATAGTAAAATGCATTTCCCATATTTATTCTGCGTTTAATTTTCCCCCGAGTGTCATTTATATTTGTTACTGTTGCTCCAAGATATTTGAACTTTTCCACCTTTTCAAAGGATAAATTTCCAGTTTTTAGATTTTCATTTCGTACAATATTCTGGTCACGAGACATAATCATATACTTTGTCTTTTCGGGATTTACTTCCAAACTTGTCACTTTACTTGCTTCAAGTAAAATTCCAGTGTTTTCCATATACTTTGTGGATTTTCTCCTAACATATTCACGTCATCCACATAGACAAGCAACTGATGTAACCCGTTCAATTCCAAACCCTCTCTGTTACCCTGAACTTTCCTAATGCCATATTCTAGAGCAAAGTTAAAAAGTAAAGGTGATAGTGCATCTCTTTGCTTTAGCCCACAGTGAATTGGAAAAGCATCAGAAACTGGCCTATGCGGACTCTGCTGTAGTCTACATTTCACTGAGACACATTTTAATTAATCGGATTAGTTTCTCGGGAATACCAAATTCGATAAGTTTATTATATAAAACTTCTCTCTTAACCGAGTCATATGCCTTTTTGAATTCTATGAATAACTGATGTACTATACGGTACCCTTATACTCCCATTTTTTCTCCAATATCTGTCGAATACAAAAAATCTGACGAATAGTCGATCTATTACGCCTAAAACCGCAATGATGATCCCCAATAATTTCATCTACATATGGAGTTAATCTTCTCAAAAGAATATTGGACGAAATTTTGTACGATGTCAATAAAAGTGATATTCCTGGATCAGGGGCGGACGCAGGATTTTTTTTCGGGGAGGGATTTTAGGAGATAGTAAAAATGGAATAATGAGAAATAAATTTATATACTCACAATTTGTTTCCGAGTCACAAACATTTACAAGTTTGGCCTGAGTAGCGTAGTCAGTATAGCCTTCTGTGCTCGAAGTTGCGGGTTCTACCCCAACCCATCTCGATGGCATTTAAGTGTGTTTAAATGTGACAGGCCTCATATCAGTAGACTTACTGGCATGTAAAAGAAGTCCTGAGGGAAAAAAATTTCGGCACACCGGCGACACTGATATAATCTCGTCAATTGCGAGCGTTGTTGAATAAACCATAATTTTTTAATTTTAACATTTACAATGACTGCAATACAAAAACAATGACAGAATGACATTTACAGAAGAAGGCGAGGGGGCTTTTTAGACATTTCATCCAGTACTTCATGAGCTTTTACTTCTACATTTTTATGTATATACATCAAGGCCAGTCCATTTAATCTGTCTGCTCCCATCGTGTTCCTCAAGTAAGTCTTCAAGTACCGCAAAGTTGAGAACGACCGTTCTGGTGTTGCTGTAGTTACAGGCAATGTGCAGAAAAGTTTCAGCACCTTGTGAGTGCAGGGAAAAATAATTTCATTGCACCTGTTCAAAGATGATATAAAATCAGTAGGTATTAGGTGAAGATTTTTCTGATCAAGGAAATTTCTTCTCCACATCTTCAATTCATTGAAGAAAGACTCTGGTGATGCATCAACATCATTGGGCCACTGATTTACTACAGCCTGAACAGCAGTTTCTAAATCTTCATCTGATGCTCGCACTATGTTTTTAGGCAGCAAAGTTTGTATGGACTTTAGAATTCCCTTATGATTTAAAAACCTGTCCTTGAGCTGACTAATGAAATAGTCCAAGAAGGGAAGGAAAATCGAAAGCCTAAAATACCCTTCAGGACTCTCTATCTTGAAGTTAGAACGCTGTGTTTGTCTTCCTGCATTTCTTGGAATTTTCAGCGTAATTCCAGTAAGTTCAGCAACACTTTCTGCCTCTTTGTACACTGGCTGAAAATGTAAACGAAAATCTTCCAGTGCTCTTCCTAGATTCTCACACAGTTCAACGCATGTCTTAAGGTCCATCTGTTTTGACTGTAGTAGACTGGCTAAACCATGTGACAGGCTAAAAACATGGCTAGCTACAATCATAGACACCAAAAATGTTGGTTTCTGTATGGCTGCCAAAAATGAAAATGCTTGGCTTGACGTTTCAGTATCTGTGAATTCTTGTATTTCTGTCATAGATTCAATGATGAGAGGGAACAGTTCAACAAACAAGGAAATTGCATCTAACCTTTCTACCCAGCGGGTCTCGCAGAACTTCATAAGTCTTGTTCTTTTTACTTGAGCATCAAATTGCAATACTTTAGCCTTTAGAATTTTCTCTCTCTTAGGCGAAGCTCTGAAGAATGTGATGATTTTGTTTATGTTACCTAAACTGTTCTTAATTGCAGAAACATTACATGAATGGCTCAGAGCTAAATTTAATGAATGGTTGGCACAATGAACGTAAATTGCCTGTGGATAAGCATCTTGAAATTTTGCAGCACAACCATTAAATATACCGCTCATATTGGCTGCGCCATCAAAACCCAATCCGCGAACATCATTCAAATGTAATCCCAAATCATGAATATTTTCTTTTAAAACATCAGCTAAAGCAAATCCACGAAGATCGTAAACAGGAACAAATCTGAGGAAATCTTCACGAATTATGAACTCATCATTGTCTTTATCAACATATCGCGCACAAAGTGTAAACTGTTCTGTCCCGGAAATATCAGCAGTTTCGTCAGCCAGCACACTGAAAAACTTAGATTTGTTTATTTTCTCAACAAGTTTTTTACACACTAAATCACCAGCAGTGTCAATAATCTCGTTCTGGATACCTTTGCTCAGATAAGTTGCATTAGCACCTGCACTTTCAAGATGGTTTTTTAAAGTCACATCTCCTGCCTCAATTCTGAATTTTAATAGTGCCCTAAATTTACCGTCATTTCCACTTGCATTTTCGTCAAGTGGCAGTTGTCCATAATCCCTGTGTCGTCTCTGTGGTAAGCCCTCTCGTCCACAGAACAAAACAGTATTAACAATAGGGGCAAGCTTCCCTCTGTTTTCACTTATTGTTTTTTTCAACTGTGTGTTCAGTTGAATGTTAACACCATCTCTGTCTTCTTTTCAAAAACTGAAATAAAATTCTGAGATGAAATACAGGCTTTTATGTGATAACCTTTCTTTTCATGGTCTTTGAAATCTTGTTTTGCATTTTTCCATTTTGTGAATGGTTTCTTTACCAATGAGCTCAACTGAACATGTGCACCTTTCCCTGAATCAAATTCAGCCGCAAAAGTTACACAAAACTTACAGAAAGACCCCTCGTTTGCTTCTGAATAAGCTAACCATTGAAACTCTGCCAACCATTGATGTTGAAATTTCAAATTTCTTTTACCACGAGGAAATTTATAGTTTGGAGTTGGCACCCATGTTTTCGTAATATAATTGTAAATTTCTTGGTCTTTGCCACGGAAATTCTGTGAAGAAAAGATGCCTATGTCATAATGGTTGTAATTCTGGCTATAGTTTCGATGAATGTTTTGAATATTAGATGAAGTACTTGGTTGCGGTGCAACTAGTTGGCAAAGTTGGCCTTGATCTAGTTGTCTTGTTCCAGGATGCTGCACAAAGTCTTCATCGGGTCCTGAAGTGGCTTTCTCTGTTCCTGTAATATCTGTTGATTCTGAACACTTTCTTTTATTTGCAGATGAAAAAAACCAAATAAAGTTGCTTGCTTTCTTTTCTCCATTATTAAATAATTAAACAATGTAACAGTACGAAATATCACTAACCAACAATACACAGTAACTTGCACAGATCACAAACAAAGTAACTTGTAGCACACTTTTAACTCCATGAAAATAACTGTGGCTCGCCCCACCACTGGCTATACTCACTGCCCCTTGGATCTCTTGTAGTAAATGTCAGAGAACAGTGCTGCTCTCCAGCAGGCAGTAGATCAGAGTTGCGAAGTAGAGGCAAGAAAAATCCCAGATGTAGGGATTTCTTTCTATGTAATGATACATTTATTTAACATTTTATCAAAGAGAATTTACGTGGAAAACCCTCTAATTCCTATGTACATTCACGAATTAAAATTAATATTATTTTTGTTTCTTGTTTCGTATTTTTCTCCAAATTTCGGGAGGGGATATATCCCCTTAATCCCCCCCCTTGCGTCCGCCCCTGTCCTGAATGTTACTACAGTTAGTCTTTTACGTAGTACAAACTGATCATCACAATAATATATGATAGCACACCGCGATTAATGTTTGACGCAATTATAGAGATTCTATGAATCCTCTGTCATTTTTATACCATTGTTAGCTTATTACTCTCTTTTATACTAATTAATTAAACTTTTTTATTTCTCTTACTTTCTTTCGCCTTTTTTAAATTTGTTTTTTTTCTCTCATTTATTTCTTCCTTTAGCTTTTTCTTTGGTTGTTTCCTTTTACTTGTCTATCGTTTCCTTCCATTATCTTGTATTAATTCTTTTCACTTGTACCTTTGTTAGTTTCGTTTCTTCTTACAACCCTTATTTTCTTCTTCTCTTTTACCGCCCTTCCTTTTTCTTACTTTCTGTTTCTGCTTTGCTTTATTTTTTCTTCTTTTTCTTCATTTTTCGCTTTTTATTTTGTATTCCTTTCAATTATCCGTTCTTTCTTTCCTTCTCTCCATCATGTAACACGAGATGCGGGTAGCTAGTTGCCCTCATCTTCTGCTCCACTACCCATAATCCCTTGCGACGCTAATCTGCTTCTGTTCAGCCTCCTCGCAGTCGTGGGAATTATGCGTAGGGTTCGCAAGTTAATGTGGAGTGCAAGCTGTGGAACGAGTACCCTATGCATCATTACTTAACACTTAGGAGAAAGAAAATCTCCGGGGTTCAAGCTATGACTGAACCGCAAATTTTATATTGAAAGTCACGCCGATAAGTTCAATGTTGGCAATGTTTTTCTTTTTCGAAAGTTTTTCGGCCTTGTGAACCCTCATCTGCCTCCTTCTTTCGTTTTGTGTGGCAGTTAGCCACACAAGCTGTGAGATGAAATTTTATGAAATATATTTATTTAATTAGAGTTTTTATTTCTTTACAAATCTTATTTTTGCATGTTATTAGATATCATTAGAACTTTCTAAAGAGTGTTTGTTCTTTAGCATTTGTTTATAGTTCCCATTTTATTTTATTTGAAAACCGGGACATTTGAAAAATACCTCACTAAAAACATGGGCCATTTTGTAAAAAAAAAGAGCGGGACACACAAAAAAAAGAAAAAAATCTCAACATTATTAACTAATTAAATTTTAATTATTAAAGTATTAAACTGAAATACCTACTACTGAACTATTTGTATTTTATTTTCATCACAGCATAGTAATTTTTACGCATTTTTTTTCACAGACAATATTATGTTGAATGTTCTGCTGAAGTAGTTGCAAAGTAATTTTTTTCTGCACAAGAAAATGCAGTCTTTTTTTGCTGAAGTAGATTCACAGTGAAATTTATATTTACACGAACTGTGTATTTATTCAAGGCGTTTGGACTCTTTCAACATTACATTGAATAATTCAACACACATTCTCTACGGCTGCATTTGAACCTGATAATGCTAAGAGATAATCGCGATTGGACAGAGTCCTCTATCTCTAGTATTCGGTAGGACACTCACAAATAAAGCCCTTTTTTGAGATCGAGAAAAAGCAGAACATTTTCCCGTCCTGCAAAATGTTTTTGGATGGTGGGACATTTTGTAAAAAACGGGACTGTCCCGGGTAAAACGAGATGAATGGAATCCCTACATTTGTTTAATGATTCACGAGATATCATATGTTTTAGATGGTGAGAGTGTGACAATCATAGGTGATTTTCAGATGGCCGCCGATTTGACAGTCTTAAAGAATTTTCGATGATTCTTTTCTTAGAATATATGCATATTCCTTAATTTTCAAACCATGTATCGTTCACTGCTCTAGGCGCGGAACACCGTGAATAAACGGCGAAATGTAAGACGTTTTACTTAAAAAAAAGTGGTTGAACCTGGTTAAATTGCTACGTTAATACTATGCTTCCGTTAAAACTATGTCAAGAAATGTTTAAAAGATAGCGAAGAATTGAGTGACTTTTGTTCCTTGAACATTAACTTCAAAATATACATTTTATTCAGATCACTAAATTTATAACTCACACAGAAAACATATAATAGTAATTTATAGTGTAATAGTGTAAAATTGGATTTTATGCGTGAGTAGAAAGTTTAGCGCCCGAGACAAAGCCAAAGGTGATAATTTCCACGAGCGCATAAAATCTGTTTATCCTCGTGTGCTATAGGCCTACAGTATAGTTTCACCAATTTAATAACCGGTATAAAGGAAATTTGACGATAGTGAAAAAGGAATTCGTAAGGTCAGAAGGGATTGAGGTTGTTTACTCGTTGGAGTCGTTACAAACAAGTATTCTATTTCATTTGACTAACGATGGTTTGTAGAGAGCGTTTTATCCATTACTGGTATCTAAATTTCATTATTAGTATCTAAATTCAATTTCATATTTTACCCCTTTTCTTTGTAATGTTGTTTTTGAAGAAGTTATAAATGAATGAATGTATGGATTTTATGTTTGCTAATGTGTTGGTTGTCATTGAGATAAAGATTCAATTCACTACTGTGAATAAAACCATTGTTTAGGTTGCTAAGGACGGTGAAATAAAGACCAGTTTAGATACCAGTCATGGATAAAAATTATTTAATTGAACTATTTTTTGTAAGTTTACTGATAACTACTTGAAATCAGTGTAATGTTAGCACAGACAATTTTTAATTACTAAATTAGATTTCAAAGTCTATGCCATAAAATAATAAGAGCATTAAGTACAGAAAATTTTAAACATACAAATTTTTGAAGTATTGAATGAGTATAATTTAAAATTTCAAAAATGGAACTTTATAGGATAGGAGAACATGCAGAATGCTGCATCACGCAGTAGATAAAGAGCTAAGAAACAAATTACCGATTTATTTCCTGAATAGGAACTTGTATTATGCAGTGAGAAACGAAGGTTGTCACGAATATGACTCATGCTTTCTCGTTCCGCTACAAACCAGTTTTATTATCATGTTGGTAATAGTATTACTGTTTATGGTTTATTTTATTAAACTGTTATTCGAATTTCTTATTATTGAATTACTAAATTATTTACAATTTACTGTGCATCCAAATATGAAGAAAAATATATACATATGCATGGAAAAAGTATACTTATTTTCGACTCTTTAAGCCATTTAACGGATATTACAATGTTTGAGAAGTGTAGCAAGCTTATATAAAAACATACATTTGCATTGAAATCCTGTTTTACTAATGAGAAAGTAAAATATTCACATAAAAAGAATGGTAGGTATTTATGTTCAACTAAATGCTTTAATTTAAAAAAAAACTGGGAACAAAGATGATTATGGACAACAGGAAGGAGTAAAATGTGAATTCAGTCCAGGAAATGTTTCCAAGCTGATGATGATGATGATGACGACGACGACGACGACGACGATACTTGTAATAATGCTGACATACAAAGTACTGTGAAGATGAACAATATTTTTGGGCTTTTCAGAAAATGCACGATTTTAAATAACCTCATGTATATGGGAAACTTCTGACAATCATGTTTTGTCCTAATATTGGATGGATTTTATCCGTATTGTGTATCTGAGAACCAATTTATCAGCACATGGTATGCTTGAAATGTCACTCGAAAAGTAAAAGCATCGTTAACACAGCTTTTCACTTCAAAACAATGACCGTTAAATTAAAACAAATTGTGCTCCACTTACAAAGTAAAGAATCTCAATGCTAAAGTTTATGGTTTAAGACATCCTACTAAATTGCTTGAAACAGATTATGCTATTTATATCAAATGGCAACCTCTATCCAAACTGTGCCGAATTTTTAACGCAATCTCATGACATCATTCACTTTACGAACTTAAAACTAAACAGAATAGATAGCCTATCGTTATGTATGTATGTATGTATGTATGTATGTATGTATGTATGTATGTATGTATGTATGTATGTATGTATGTATGTATGTATGTATGTATGTATGTATGTATGTATGTATGTATGTATGTATGTATGTATGTATGTATGTATGTAGGCCTATGTATGTATGTATGTATGTATGTATGTATGTATGTGTGTGTGTGCGTGTGCGTGTGCGTGCGTGCGTGTGTGCGTGCGTGTGTGCGTGTCTGTGTGTGTATGTATGTATGTATGTATGTATGTATGTATGTATGTATGTTATGAATGTACTGTATGTATGTATGTATGTATGTATGTATGTATGTATGTATGTATGTAATGCAGGCTATGTATGTATGTATATGTTGTGTACGTTTTATGTATTGTAAGTATGCATTGTAACCTATGTATTACTGTATATACTGAGATTTCTTTCTATTGCGTGTGGAATATTGCGTTATTCCAGTATCTTGACTGCTCGTGGCGTTCTTTATTTTAATATTCCGCATAGCCTTCTCTGTCTCTTTTTTAATTTTTTTCGTTACGCATTCTATGCATTTGAATTTTCTGCCTTTTATTTTGACATTCTTTTATGGCACTGTACCATTTATCTTTGTTATATAAGAGTTTTATTTTAGAACTCGTCCAAGTGTCGCACGGCCGTTGGTGTGACATTTCATGATGATCACGTGGTATGGCTATGTCTCTTGCAGTTTCTTATTTGCATGTCTCTTCTCTTACTGTTAGGCCTACTTGTGCGGACTGCTTTTGGCTGTGTGTCTGTCACATTTCAAACTTTACGAATTATTAGAAAAATTTAATTGTGATGAAATATGGAGAACGTGATTTCTTGAACTTGGCAATTTATCACAATGAGATAAAAGAAATAAAAAAAAAATTCCAGTAACCACTAAATGAAACAAATTATAATTCATTATTGTATATGAGGAGATGGATGTAGGCTAAATAAGTGACCTCGAACACCACGTTCGTTTAGGCCTATTGTGCGATTTCTATTTTAGTTCTCCAACAGTCTAACGTAATTAGCAAATGTTGCTATGTTGTTAATTGGAGCTTGAGAGATCTCACAGACTGCATAGAGGAGCCCGCAGCTGTTCAGAAGCTTCGCATTCAAATACATGTAACTGAGCATATCAGTTTGAACTGAGTGAGAGAGATTCATCTTCCCCATTCTTGCAATGCTTAGGCCTATTTTATGCCCTACAGTGTTCAGATAGCAGACTACAATCAATTGTATGCTTTTTATTTTGCGTTTAAGCGGTTTGGACGACCTTCTCTTGTTCAGTTATTTAATTAAAACCTTCGACAGCTTTCCAATTCTCTTTGTTTCCTTATTTAAACACCATGATCCATTTTACTTGATGTGAAAATTGTACGTTTAAATTAAAATATCAAGTTCGAACGACCTTAAAATGAGAGACATCACAAAGTAAAATAAATTAATATGAATAAAATATAATTGTAAATTCAAGAGCTTACTGCTACTACAGCAGACACGGATTTATCAATTAAGTGGGCTACAGCCTAGAGCGGCTAATATTAGGGGCGGCAACGTTTTGGAGAAATTGATTTGTCTGAAATCATTTTGAGGGGAGAAGATGGTATTTTTTTTTTTGGTGAAAAATGAGTAAATTTTCAAAAAAAGAAAATTTTTCTTTAAAATATTCTGTGATATGTGTGAAATGCATTGCATAACATTTTGTATGTATTTGTGCCCTTATCGGATGTTGAGACGCCATTTTTAAACTTCCTGCGAGGGCGGTATTTTGTGGTGAAAAGTGACTAAATTTTCAAAAAAAAATTTTCTTTAAAATACTCTGTGATAGGTGTGGAATGCATTGCATAATATTTTGTAGATATTTGTGCTGTTATCAGACGTTGAGACGCCATTTTTAAACTTCCTGCGCTATGGATGTTTAAATCACACGCCCCCTTTTATTGTTGTTTCCGGTAACTTCATATTTTTGCTACATTGTAAGACAAAAATGAATATAATTTCTGAACTATTAAAGATACATACATGAAATTTAGAACACACATTCTCTAGACTATAAGGAAACGTTTCTCTGTAACGGAATTTTGCTAATTGATTTCAGTTTAAAAATATCTTTTGCAAAATAGGAAATCAAAAAAGTGTTATTAAAGTTTAATTGTTTATTTTATAAATTTAGGGACTAATATCAAAATTCTGTTACAGACAGTTTGTAGAGCATGCTTTTGCAAGTATATTGCAAAAAAATGTTTGAATCTATCTTTAAAAATGGTTTAGATATATCAATTTTAGTAAAATCCTGCATGGGTTCATTTTTTTTTAAATCTGGGCCCCCAAAATTTTTTTTGAAAATATTTATATTTCGTTGAGTTGCTACAGCCATGAACTCTCTATATACAAAAAAATTAATATTTTACACCAATTAGGGAAAAAAAAATTTAAAAAAGTACCGCCCTTTCCCCTTCATTTCAATCTCCTATTCTCTCCTTAAGACCAAACTCACAATTCACAAGTATTTTTTTATGACAGTGTCAATCGAGGATAAAAGTGGAGGGATGAAAATTACGAAACAAAAATGGGGCGACAAATTGTTATGTGCTATGAGCTTCAAAATTGTAAATCCGCCACTGCACAACACTTACATTAATAAAGAAAATTTTGTACGAGTAATAGTAATTTATGGTATAAGAGAGTAAGATTAGATTTTACGCGCGAGAGGAAAGTTCAACGCCCGAAGCGAAGCCGACGGTGATAATTTCCAGGAACGCATTAAATCTGTTTACTCTCGTATGTTACACACTATTTCACCCATTGCTGGTATCTAAATTTGATTTTAAATTGTACGCTTTTTTGTAATTTGTTGTTTGTGAATAGATTATAAATAGATGAATATATGGATTTTATTGTTGCTGATGTGTTGGTTGTCATAGAGAGAGCGATTTAAACAATTTCAATTCACTGCGGTAAATTAAAAACTTTTAATTCACTGCTGTGGATAAAGCCTTGTTTAGGTTGCTAAGAGCCGTCCAGTTTAGATACCAATAATGGATAAAGACAATAAACATAGGCTACTTGTATTAATTAACTGAATAGTATGGAGATACGAGAACCAACTACCGTACCAATCAGAAAATTAAGTTAATATCATGGAATGGGTTTGCATACTCTATTCCCTCCCTCGCCCTCCAATGCTACCAAGTTGTCTTTTCGACATTTCTGGTCTTCACTCCTGGCAGTAGCTTAGATGTTAATAATGATATAATAATAGAATCCGCCGAGTTAGCTCTGTGCTAGCGCTCTGACTCCAGACTAGCCGGTCCTGGTTCGATTCCCGACGGGGTCAGATATTTTCGTGTAAAATGTCTACCTCGGGACTAGGAGAGGTGACGGGTTCGATTCCCGACGGGGTCAGATATTTTCGTGTAAAATGTCTACCTCGGGACTAGGAGAGATGACGGGTTCGATTCCCGACGGGGTCAGATATTTTCGTGTAAAATATCTACCTCGGGACTAGGAGGGTGGAGGTAGACAACTTCTAATCTCTATTATGCCTGGGTTAAATCCCAACTCTCCGCAGTGCGTCTGAAGAGAAGGCATATGTCACTTTTGATAGTGATTCGTCCGTCGGACGGCCCTCTTGGTGCTATTCGACAGGAGTAAGCTACGCTACATGCTGGGAACGGGTTTTCCATTCTCCCTTTCTCATATTAAGAGGAGTAGATCTATCTACTCCTCTTGCTCATATTCATCATCATTATCATCTTCACCATTCCCTACACTACACTAACACGAACTTGGAAATGGGTCACAGTCCTGACATCTACCCACAATATGCGGAACCCGAATCACGTAAGTGAAGTGGGTAGACATTGGATATTCATTCATTCATTCATTCTTTTATTTTATTCCATAGATCTTACATGAGCAATGAAGCTTTAAGATGTGGAACAAGTCAACATTTTACAATATTACAATTACAATTTTTACAAATTTTTATAGTTTTACAATTTAGTAATTTTCTACAATTTTTACAATTTTGTGCAATTTTTTACATTTTTTCTTTTTTTTTTAAATTTTGGCGAGATGTAGTGAGATGAGATGAGGTCCGAGGATTCGCCAAAATATTACCCGGCATTTGCCTTTTGGTGGGGGAAACCTCGGAAAAACCCAACCAGGTAATCAAATCAAAGGGGGGTAATCAAATCAAAGGGGTTGATGCCAAGGACTCGCCATAGACTCGCCATAGACCATCCGGCTTCAGTCCCACAGCTGGGGAAAACCTCGGAAGAAACCAAAGACCAAAGGGGGATCCAACCCAAGCCCGAACGCAGCTCCGGATCAGCAGCCCAGCGAGTCTGCCGACTGAGCTACATCGATGGCTCTACTAAAAGTATACAATACATAGCCAATCAGATTATTAAATTTACAAACGCAAACGATCATTCATAAGTTGAGCTATATGTATAATACAAAACAAGTTAATTAAATTTAAGGCATAAACAATTCAACCAGTTGTGATATACAGAAATTGATAATACATATCATGCAAACTACTTCAAATTACAAACACAGACAATTTATCAGTAGAGCTATATAGATTACTATTCAATTTAAAGCATATACAATTCAACGGCCAAAACTATACAAATATATACAATACAAAGTAGCATACTTTCATTAAGCTATACAAATTTGTGCAATTAATATTAAGTAGATTAATTCAATAATACACACACAATACACTAACAGTCTTACTAATAAACCGTGTATAGCTTTTATACTAGACTTATGCAGAGTTGAGACAGAAAACTTTACTAATAAACCATGCAGAAGCGATGGACGTATAAACAGCCTGTAACTATACAATGGGAATTGCTTTGCAGTAGTTATATACACGAAACCCTTTGTTTAAGCGTTGTATATAGAGAAAAAAATGGCCGCCCCTCTAACAGCTGTTCGTATCGACTGTCATTCTATGATGATGGTTGCCTAGTAACCAAAGAAGAACAAACCAAAGAGCACAGAATAATATTACTGTAGCTTGTACTCTTTGACCAAAATATAGTATGGTAATCGATTAGAGCCAGTTGTACTATCGATACTTAACACGCCACACTAGAGCGCTCTACCGGATGCAATAGAGAACCTCAGATATTCTATTATCTTTCGTAACGAAGTAATGACGAAACTATGACGTAGCTGTGTAACAGTTGTACTGTTATACGCGACGTATGTAGTGATTATTAGTAAGGAATTTACACACGACGTATAAATAAGCTACTCATTGTATAAGTATAAGACAGTTAAACGTCTGTATATAGAGTTTTTATTAGTAAGACCGTAACAGTACTGTAATATATTATTACATAATTTAGTCTTTAATTTAGTCCATGGAAGAGTAAGAAATAGGACGCTACCGTCATAGCTCAGACGGCATGGCATTTTCTTGCTGATTCTCAGCTTCGGTGGAGTGTGGGTTCGATTCCCTCCGGGTCAGATTATCTGGGTAGGATTTTTCCGATCTTCTCCTCAACCGTAAGACGAATGTCAGGTAATCTATGGCCTCATCTCGCCAAAATACCATCTCGATGTCACCAATTCCAAATAATGTAGTAAGCTTAAGTTAATAGCCAGTTAAATAGCCAAAAAAGTAGGCCTAAAAGAAATAAAATTTCATAATAATTATTATCATAATTAAAAGATTCTTCGCTGAAGATTAGTCCCGCTATGATCTAATCCGATTCAGTTATTGGCAAGTGAACGATCAGCTGTTCGTAAGAAAATCAGTCTTTGGAAACTGAGGCCACTTGTCAGTTAAATATCCCATATAAGTCTAAGTAGTTCGATTTTTTCCAGTGTTCGCCGCCAGGTGGGAGCAAAAGATGAAGACCAAGATTGAATTGGAAAGCTTACGTACAAATATGAATGGAGGGCAGAAACCTGGAAGAAAGATATTGGAGCGATAGGAAAAAAATGAAAAATGAAGAAAGCATATCTATGGGGTGGGGGTAACCGAAGAAGCAGTTCGATTTATTTGTATAAAAAAATCTCGGTTGAGGAATATAGACAACGTAGAAATAAATCTATAACTACTAGGCAAAGATTAAATTTATGTAATAGGAGACATTTCGATTATTTAACGACGCTGTATCAACTGCGAGGTTACTAGAACCAGAGGAAACAGTAAGAGCAAGAGGGTAGCCTATTTTGACGAAATTAGGCCGAAAATTCGCCACGCATTATCTAATTCACTCTTTAGTAGAGGAAAACCATTCAAAGTCTCCAAGAAAGTAATCGGCGAAATCGGGATTCGAAATCTAAGTCCGAGCGCAGCGTTGAATTAGAGTCCAGCTCCTTACCCCTGAGCTACGCTGGTGGCCGTCCATTACTTACAATGCTTATGCTGCTAATGATATAGTAATAATAATAATAATAATAATAATAATAATAATAATAATAATAATAATAATATATATTTTTTCTAAATCAAACTATCAGGAACTACAATGCGTTACGTATAGAATTAATAAGGGTTTTTCCAAGAGTGTCAAGGTATTTAAAAATAGGCTTAAAACTATTACTTACTTATTACTTTATATATTAAGAAATACGGATATTGACTCGAACTATTATGACACTGAAGTGTGTTGCGGCAATGAAGTTAACTTTTGTATAGTTTCATAGTGGCAGTGAAAAGTTTTCGAAGTGAAAGTGAAAAGTGGCATAGTGTCAATACAGTAAGTGAGGTGAGAGTGAAACGAATGGTTATGTGTACTAAAAATATACGTGCATGGATAATTTTTGTAAATTTGGTTCGTGTATGTAGGATAATATTAAGATTTACCGAGCGTGATAGCCTTGGAGGCAGAGTGCCTTGAAATTAGAAGGTGCGGGGTCCGATCCCCTGAAATTTGAATTATTGAAATGTGTTGTGACAGTGAAATTGTAATGTTATAGTGGCAATGAAAAAAAAATGTTCTAGTGACGGTGAAAGGTGTCATAGTGTCAGTGCAGTGAGTGAGGTGAGAGTAAAATGAGTGTGGTGAATGATATGTTTTAAATTACACGTGTGTAGCCTATGGCTAATGTTGTAAATCTGATTTATGTATACAGTATATATATTAAGATCTACCGGGCGTGATAGCGTTGGAAACAGAGTGCCTTGAAATCAGGAAGTCTGGGGTTCTATCTCCCGAGACCCGCAATCCTGACTAAAGTTTTTCGTGGTCTCCCTCGATCACACCAGACAAACGTTGTGATTGTTCCTTAAACTATGGGCACACGACAACAAAGTTTTCTATATAGACTTATTTTGATGTGTACACATACTATAATAATTTAGGTATGTACTGATAAGTGTTTAGATTTACGGTCTATTTTTATTCTTTTGTTATCTGTAACTGTTACTGGGTGAAAACCCATTCGTAGTTAATAAATATTCACCATCAACATCGTCATTATTATTATTATTATTATTATTATTATTACTATTATTATTATATTGAGGGGAAAAGACCTTTGGGGAGGCCAAGACGTAGATGGATTTGTTGAAGGTGAGTTATGATAGGCTACTAGGGACTGGATTAATCTTGCTCGATAGGGGTCGATGGCGGTCTTTTGTGAGGGCGACAATGAACCTCCGGGTTCTCTAAAAGCCATTTGTAAGTAAGTATTATTAGGCTATTATTATTATTATTATTATTATTATTATTATTATAATTATAAAAATGACAGGGTGATTGTTTTTTTTTACTATCAGTAGAGGAGAAGATGGTAATATGGGACGGTCTTTTTCTACAGTCTCTAATTTGAAGAAAAAAAAATAAATTAAAAATGAGATTTTAGGTGTCCCTTATAGGAATATCCCATATTACCACCTTCTCTATATTTATACAGGCATGCCATAAAAATGGAAAAAAAGGAAGATAACATATAGACCTAAATTTGAAACAGGATTATCAGCGAAAGTGTAAAATAAAATACTTTCTGTTACCAGAAACCATTGCGACCACGAGTATTCTAAAGGGAGAGCTGGAAAATCATTTAAAATAAATACTAGGAAGACATCCAGCAAATTGTCAATAAATAGCTACAGACTACTCGTAACTTCAAGCACAATAAGAAAGTGCTGCAGTCTGATACCTGAAGCTTGAACTTTTTGTTGTGGTTGAACAGAAATACCAGAAAAAAATTGCCTAGAGACAAAAAAAATAAATTAATAATAATAATAATAATAATAATAATAATAATAATAATAATAATAATAATAATAGTGATTTTTTTCTGACACCAGCAAGCCTGCATGCTACTTTAGGACTGTTCGCAGCCATCTCGCTCTGCGTGTTGTCATAACTCCTCCATATCCCCGCCAGGTAGCCTCGTCGATGACGTCAATGCCCCCCTCTCTGACGCAAAACTAGGCAGATCGTTGCAGCTTGACCTGGTTCCCGGGTTGCAGGATTCCCAGGGGCTGGCATTGATTTGCTAGCGACAATGCGGCCGTGCCCAACAATGTGACGGGGGCGGTTCGATACCCAGGAGTGGAACTTCCATTCGTGCAGCAGCTAAAGTAGTTGGTCAGATATGAAGCCCCGTTACTACTAATAGATTATAGCGTAGAATAAATTTGAATGTGGTAGCATATCGAGCAGTCCTCGTGACCCACGTGGGCGTTGTGTCTCTAACGGGAGTTCAGGATTCTGTGAAACGTTTGCTATCATGAAATATGACATCCACATTTACTCCTAAGACGGATTACAGTGCAAGAGTATTGTCACAATTAGAGCCTGGATGTTTATGTCATTACTGGGTTGACATATAACAAAGTTACATAGATTTTAATTCTTTCAGAAGTATTTTAATTTTTTTTTAATATTTTGCCTAGTTAAGCTGTTGTTGCGTAATTAAGAATAAGTCCCTTATTTTTCATTTTAAAATATATTTAAAGTTTATATTTATTTATTTGCTATTTCAAGTTATCTTATTAACTGAAATTTTAGTTCCCTTCAGTTTACCTTTCTCAAGTGCGAATTGAATGTCCACTGTCCCACAGATATAACTGTTTATTGAACTTATTTTGTTATCCCATGAAATTACTTGACTGTTCATACTTAACGACTGATTTACCTCGCATTAGTACAAACTATATTACAATATGATATTGTAGGATGGGGGGTAGTGCTTATAGTACCTCCCTCATGCCAATAACTCTCCTATAGAAAATAATAATAAAAATATATCTTAATAAACCTCTTGATTATCCTTCAGGATTGTTGTATTCAGAATTTAAAGTATTTGATATCCATCAAATTTATAACAATGTCTTATTGAATTTCATGCATGACAACCGAAATATATTTAATTTGTATTCACATAAATATAAAACCGAAAGACCAGTCGACCTGGTTGGCGAGTTGGTATAGCGCTGGCCTTCTATGCCCAAGGTTGCGGGTTCGATCCCGGGCCAGGTCGATGGTATTTAAGTGTGCTTCAATGTGACAGGCTCATGTCAGTAGATTTACTGGCATGTAAAAGAACTCCTGAGGGACAAAATTCCGGCACATCCGGCGACGCTGATATAACCTCTGCAGTTGCGAGCGTCGTTAAATAAAACATATCATTTTTTTTAACCAAAAGACCAGACAACATATGCTTGACAGAACTTAAATGTACCACAACTGTAGCATATAAACATAATAGCAACTTCGGTCCAAGGCTTTATAATAAGATAATAGTTAATGCTCCTTATTTTAAAGAATCAATTAAAAATTATTGTTTAGAAGAAAATTTAAAGTTTCAATTATTGTGATATCTGTGTTTTTGTTTTTATTTAATTTTACTTTTTATTCTGTTGTTTAATAAAAGTCTTAACATTATGTGGAATGCCCCCTGAGCACGAGTATGTAACTTACTCTTTCTGGTGGTGCTAGAGTGATTATATATAAAAAAACAATATGTATCTTTGTTCAAGCAATAGTATTATTATTATTATTATTATTATTATTATTATTATTATTATTATTACTATCATTATTATTTAAACGGAATTATCAGTACTCTTAAAATCTCCTTTCGCACATCCAAATGCCATTAGTAAAACGTACAAACATATATTTTCTCTAAATAATGGCTTACAGTAAATAAAATAAATATATTAAATAATTAAACTGATATTACTCGTACAATTGTGGTAAACAGTCGTTCGCTTACACTAGCTTCCTTCAAACATGCTCCAGGTACGTCAAATTGATGTAGAAGTAACTTCTGCTATAAAACTGTTCCACGTGATAGGCGGCAGAGTTTAACATCATAAAATCTAGATATGTAGGCTACCGATACTTCGAGTTAATGTGTGCTGCATGAATATCATATAGGCCTAAATTAGCTCATAAAATATTACGACTTTTTTAAAATTCACAGCGCCTTTTTATTGCTTTTAAATTGTCTTTTTTTGCCTGCCTATCTTAAGTATTATAAATATCTAAAACTCCGGGGTCTAGTCACAACAGTGATGGAATATCAGGCGAAAATCTACCTTTTTGAAACAGTTTTCGCTGCCACTAATTGTATTGGTATTTGAATTCGAATCGCCTCAACAGAGATTGAATGAAATTAACAGAGATAACTTAGTAGAAGAGACAGGACTGCACTTGAATGACACGTACCACTTTGACGAGCAGTTATTCCTCGGCCAACTGTGAAAGTCTTAAAAGTATTCAATTTTTATTAATTGAAATTACAATGTCAATTTGCAATTTGTCTATATTAATAGGCCTAAAGATAATCTTCATAGTCCTACTTATTATAGCATACTAGAAACTTAACATTTCTGATCAAATACACGTTTCTAAGTATCCTCCACATATCTTGACTGTACTCATAATAGTAGAATTGTTTATGTCAGTTGATACTCTGTTATGAAACATTTTGGTCGTAATGACTATAAAAAAATAAAAATTCTTCCTCTTCTTCCGAATTTATTTTTTTCTGGCATGAGCAGAAAACTTCAAATTAAGTCATTAGTAAAGTAATGTTACCTACTGATCAGAAAGTAGCTACTGTGGAACTTAAGATAATGTTTCAATAGAGAAGATACATGATAACTGAAACGTACTTCGGTATTGAAAATATGACAGCATTCAGATGTTAATGTAGATATTGGAGTTTAGTCTGCTGAGGATAAGACATGATAATTGCCAAGGTACGGTTCTTCAGTATTTAAGGAAATGAAAGTGATCAGATGTAGTGTGAATATTGAAGTTATAATTGACTAAAGAAACGACATATCTGCCTCCTTGGTCTCGAGGTAGCGTGCTGGACTCCTGATCAAAGTGGATGGCCTGTGTACTCGTATTCCCCGTCGTGAAGTTAGGGGGATTTTAATTCGGACCTCTTCACGAGGTCTGGTTGTCTGTCCATTGTCCCAGTGTGTGTGGTGTCTCGAGTGGCCTCCGGGTACCCTGACCCAGTAAACGGGGGAGTCCTGCAGTGTGTACGTGTGTTCAGTAGAGTTGTGGGTCTAGGTACAATAAGCCTCAGCTGTAGTGCCGAAATTAGTAAAAAGAAAAATACATTAAAAGTAGCCTATATGTAGGCTCCTTCAATATCGAAATGGTTGGGTCTGATCAAATATTAAGCTTAGTATGAATCTTGAAGTCTAGTTGACTAAAGAAACGACGTTAATTCATTTAGCGTTCTGCCCAAGGGCAGGTCTTTCATTGCAAATCCAGCTTTCTCCAGTCTTTCCTATTTTCTGCCTTCCTCTTTGTTTCCTCATATGATCCATGTATCTTAATTCGTCTATCATCTCATATCTTCTTCTACCCCGAACTCTTCTCCCGTTCACCATTCCTTCCAGAACATCTTCAGTAGGCAGTTTCTTCTCAGCCAGTGATCCAACCAATTCCTTTTCTTCTTCCTGATTAGTTTCAGCATTATTCTTTCTTTACTCACTCTTCCAACACAGCTTCATTTCTCATTTTGTTTCTCCACTTCACACGTTCCATTCTTTTTCATGTCCACATTTCACATGCTTCTCTTCACTTCGTCGTAATGTCCATGTTTCTGCCCCATACAATGCCATACTCCATACAAAGGACTTCACTAGTCTCTTCTTTAGTTCTTTTTCCAGAGGTCCGCAGAAGATGCTCCTTTTTCTATTAAAAGCTTCCTTGGCCATTGCTATCCTCCTTTTGACTTTTTGGCAGCAGCTCATGTTACTGCTTATAGTACACCCAAGTATTTGAAGCTGTCCATTTGCTCTACTGCCTCATTTAGAATTCGCAAGTTTATCTTCTGTATTTTTCTTCCTATGACTATGCTCGTCGTCTTATTTGCATTTATCTTCATCCCATACTGCTCACAGCTGTCATTAACTCCAGTAGCATATCCTTTAGTATCATTTCCTCTTCTCTTAATAACGCCATATCATCAGCAAAATATTATGCACTTCATTCTTCTTCCTCCTAATATCATTCTTTCCATGTTCTGAAAACAGTTCTTCACTGAATTCTTCAAGTAGATGTTGAACAAGGTAGGTGTTAAAGGACATCCTTGGCGTAGTCTACTCCTCTCCCAATTTTGCTTCCCTCAGACAGTTCTTCTCCTATCCTGACTTTCGCTCGTTTCATATGAAGATTACTGAACAGTCTTCTCTCTTTCCAATCCACACCAATTTTCTTTAGGATCCCCAGCAGTTTATTCCAGTATATATTACAAATAAAGGGTTCAGAACCATAGTGGGCCAAGTGCCATTTACTAAAACCGTAGAAAACAAGGGTTAAAATAACGTTAACACCATAATTCAATGGAAACATATAGCAAGTAATATAAAGTATACACATTAAAACTAAATGATATGCCAATCTTCATTAAACTATGGTATTCACTTAACTTTAACCCTTGCTTTCTCCGTTTTTAATAAATGGCGCTTGGCCCACTATGGCTCTGAACTCTTCAAATGTATTTTGATATTGAAAAGATGGAACTGATCGCATATTAATGTGAATTCTGAACTTTAGTTGGTTAAGAAAATGATATAATTAGTACAAATCTACATCAATATTGAAAAGATGGTTCTTAACATACTAGTGCGAATTATGGAATCTAGTTGACTAAAGAAACTAGGCTACATTATCAGCGCAAATATATTTCAATATTGGAAAGATGGAACTGATCAGATATTAGTGCGAATCTTGAAGTAAAGAAACGACATTAGGCCTATAAGTACAGTGTACTCCAATATTGAAACGATAGGATTGATCACATATAATATTAGCACAGTCTAGTATATACAGTCATGAAGCTCAATACGTAGTAAATATGCATCCATAGATAGTTGCTAACCACTAGGATCGCTAATATAGCCTCATTACAGACAATTCGAAATAGTACCGGCACAGTCTATTGTTCCTAGCACCCTCACAACTCAAGCTTCGTGACTATATATACTAGACTGTGGTATTAGTGTGAATCCTGAAGTCTAGTTAACTAAAGAAACTACATAAATAGATACAAATGTACTTCAGTAGTGAAAGATGAGATTAATAAGATAATAGTGTGAATCTTGATGTCTAATTTCTTGAAGAAATAGGTCATCGTGATATGTGCCAAGTTACTACAGTAGACCTAATGGAGAGTTGTGCTTGATCAGATAATGTCGTGGATCTTGCAAATACTTCAAACTAATATTTACTGTATCACATCTGAGTGACATTTGCACACAGTAAGCCTAACTATAACACGGCTTTCTAAGACTACTATGCGTATTGTTTGAAAATTTTCGCACAATTGCAAAATGAGAACTTACTTATTGGAGTTTTTATAGATTATTAGATACTTGATAGGCTAATTTCTTAATAGAGCCT
The DNA here is from genome assembly GCF_040183065.1 of Periplaneta americana. Lineage (NCBI taxonomy): Eukaryota > Metazoa > Arthropoda > Insecta > Blattodea > Blattidae > Periplaneta > Periplaneta americana. The sequence goes on along the minus strand of NC_091131.1, from coordinate 65,858,173 downwards.
ATCTCCTTGACGAATGAATGTTTTTGTAATAGAAAGTCGGTTAATCTAAATTCAGAAACGAATGCAGTTTATTTTTTTTTCTATGTGACATTGTCATCAGATGGACAAGCATTCGATTCTGGCTACATTTTATGAGATCTGTGCCGAAAAATGACATGATATCTATGCATGCTATTTAAAAACTATAATTTAAAATATGAAAATAAATTGGGGCGATGTGTAATTTGGTCGTGGGACTCCGTCTCTCGCCGCAATCGATAGTGTCATCCTCGACCTCTGACATTTGAGTGTACACCCCCGCTGATTGATGTGCCACCCCTGCCGGGGTGTGGGTGGGCATTTAATGGAATTTCACGTCCCACTGGCTACTGAGCGCACGGCCACGCCTCCTGCTGGCGCCCGCGCAAGCGCCACTGCCACGATGCCATTCGTCGGACGGCGGCACCGTGCCTCCACAGCGGTGAACCCCTTCGAGACAGGACGTGAAAAACAACTAATTAATACGCATAGCATTGTTGCATGGCCTTGCATAAGAATTCGTTGCTACGCACATCTTCCTCAGTAACGAATTAATTGACATTAATTATTACTGAACATTTACACTACTGATGTAACGATACCAACTTCCTTCCTTATTCTTAGATGAACCTGAATAATATTCCGTCGCCTTGCACATCTCTCCTACCTTAAGAGTTGTACAATTGACATAAATTATTGCTAAACCATTGTTTTGTTGATATAACGACATCAACTTGCTTCTTCATTGTAAAATAAACTTGAGTAGTATCCCGTCACTGAGTACTTCTTTCCTAGTAATGAATTGTATAATTGACAATGATTATTGCTAAAGAATTGTATTGCTGATATAACGACACCAAGTTGCTTCTTCATTGTTAGATAAACTTGAATAATATCCCGTCACTGAGCACTTCTTTCCTAGTAATGAATTGTATAATTGACATTAATTATTGCTAAAGAATTGTATTGCTGATATAACGAGACCAAGTTACTTCTTCATTATTAGATAAACTTGAATAATATCCCGTCACTGAGCACTTCTTTCCTAGTAATGAATTGTATAATAATTGACATTAATTATTGCTAAGGAATTGTATTGCTGATATAACGACATTGGTTTTTCATTGTTAGATAAACGTGAATAATATCCCGTCATTGTGCACATCTTCACTAGTAATGAATTGTATAATTGACATTGCTTATTGCTAAAGAATTGTATTGCTGATATAACGACACCAAGTTGCTTCTTCATTGTTAGATAAACTTGAATAATATCCCGTCACTGAGCACTTCTTTCCTAGTAATGAATTGTATAATTGACATTAATTATTGCTAAAGAATTGTATTGCTGATATAACGAGACCAAGTTGCTTCTTCATTATTAGATAAACTTGAATAATATCCCGTCACTGAGTACTTCTTTCCTAGTAATGAATTGTATAATAATTGACATTAATTATTGCTAAGGAATTGTATTGCTGATATAACGACATTGCTTTTTCATTGTTAGATAAACTTGAATAATATCCCGTCACTGTGCACATCTTCACTAGTAATGAATTGTATAATTCACATTAATTATTGCTAAGGAATTGTATTGCTGATATAATGACATTGCTTCTTCATTGTTTCACATTAATTATTGCTAAGGAATTGTATTGCTGATATAATGATATTGCTTCTTCATTGTTTCACATTAATTATTGCTAAGGAATTGTATTGCTGATATAATGACATTGCTTCTTCATTGTTTCACATTAATTATTGCTAAGGAATTGTATTGCTGATATAACGACATTGCTTTTTCATTGTTAGATAAACTTGAATAATATCCCGTCATTGTGCACATCTTCACTAGTAATGAATTGTATAATTGACAATGATTATTGCTAAAGAATTGTATTGCTGATATAACGACACCAAGTTGCTTCTTCATTGTTAGATAAACTTGAATAATATCCCGTCACTGAACACTTCTTTCCTAGTAATGAATTGTATAATTGACATTAATTATTGCTAAAGAATTGTATTGCTGATATAACGAGACCAAGTTACTTCTTCATTATTAGATAAACTTGAATAATATCCCGTCACTGAGCACTTCTTTCCTAGTAATGAATTGTATAATAATTGACATTAATTATTGCTAAGGAATTGTATTGCTGATATAACGACATTGCTTTTTCATTGTTAGATAAACGTGAATAATATCCCGTCACTGTGCACATCTTCACTAGTAATGAATTGTATAATTCACATTAATTATTGCTAAGGAATTGTATTGCTGATATAATGACATTGCTTCTTCATTGTTTCACATTAGCTAATTATTGCTAAGGAATTTTATTGCTGATATAATGATATTGCTTCTTCATTGTTTGACATTAATTATTGCTAAGGAATTGTATTGCTGATATAATGATATTGCTTCTTCATTGTTAGATAAACTTGAATAATATCCCTTCACTGAGCACTTCTTTCCTAGTAATGAATTGTATAATAATTGACATTAATTATTGCTAAGGAATTGTATTGCTGATATAACGACAACCTTTGGAGTAACGGTCAGCGCGTCTGGCCGCGAAATCAGGTGGCCCGGGTTCGAATTCCTGTCGGGGCAAGTTATCTGGTTGAGATTTTTTCCGGGGTTTTCCCTCAACCCAATAAGAGCAAATGCTGAGTAACTTTCGGTGTTGGACCCAGGAGTCATTTCACCGGCATTATCATCTTCATAGCAAGCAGACGCTAAATAACCTAGATGTTGATACAGCGTCGTAAAATAACCCAATAAAAAAATATATATAACGACATTGCTTTTTCATTGTTAGATAAACTTGAATAATATCCCGTCACTGTGCACATCTTCACTAGTAATGAATTGTATAATTGACATTAATTATTGCTAAGGAATTATGTTGCTGATATAATGACATTGCTTCTTCATTGTTAGATAAACTTCAATAATATCCCGTCACTGTGCAAATCTGTCCCAGTAACAAATTGTCTAAGTGACATTAATATTAATGTCGAACAATTGCTTTGCTGATATAACGATACCAACTTGCTCCTTCATTGTTCTGTTAACTGTTATGTAGACTACAGTTCCAGAAACAAAAAATGACCTGACTCTTGAAACTCCTTACAGAGCACAATTCACATCTTAACGATTTAACAATTGTTTTCAATCCAGTTTTATTATGGATAGTAGGCCTATTACAGGAAGGTATTTGACAACTAATCCAAAAGTAAGAAATTAATCTGAAAATAAGATCAAATTAATGTCCAATAGTCGTTATGTAAACAAACACTATACAGTATGACAACCCCTATTATGACAACTCGTAGCGCGCTTGCTCGCAGACTACAACGTTTAGGGTTCATATACTGTTTAGGAAAACATTTAATTAATTATGCAGATTTCTTTCGTTTATCATCATTCTATTTTACTTCAGAATTTATAAATGGTCATTTACTACTAAGAATAGATTAATTTTCATGAAATGCATTTCGGATTACAACAACAATCGAAGTAAAATGAATTTCAGTAACTACCAAAACGATCTCGTGTACCACTGCTTTGGAGCAGTGAGCATGCGCAGTACGTTGAATTTGAAAATTCAGGCGTGCCATTTTTTTCTGGAGCTGTACATTTTTCATACTAGAGTATTTTCAACATGAAATGGATAAATACTAAACAGTTAAATCGCCAATATAAGGATAATGTTTCCTCATTGTTAGATAAACTTGCGTAAGAAAGCGTTTTATTCGAATCTTGGCTAGTAGCGCACTGTCTAAATGACACTGATGAATGCCCAATACAGTGCGCCCGATTTAAAACCGTACCGCTAAGAGACACTTCCAACTGTATAGAGAAGCTCTTCCGGCTCCCATTATGCGGTAACAAAGTTGTTACTAAAGAATCTCTTAAACAGTGGCTCGTTATCATTCATTTTTATTATAGGCCTATTTAAAAATATGCAAATATGCAAAGCTTTATTTAGAAACATACTAACAAAGTGTGACACTACAGACTACACAAAGTTTAGGGTGCCCTAGGTCAAACATGTCACTTCCTCATAGATTTTTTTGTACAGTTTAGTCTCAAATAGTTCAGACAAAATTACATACCGTAAGACGACTAAGCACTTAAATGACAAATCTTCTACAAATCTTCTTTGCGCTTATCGGGCAGAGATAATGCTAACACTCGCTGTTGTACATGAAACCGAGAAAAATGCATTCTGATCACACGATCACCACAAAATGATGTCTGGTTCTACCGACGACTATCAGACTCTGCGGAAAACATAACTATTTATCCACAGATATTGGTGAGTCCAATTAAATTTTTTGTTTATCCTATATTACTGCTATTTCAGCTCACCTTGATCTAATCCCGTGTTCACAGTGCGAGATATACAGAGTGTAAGGCGTATAAGTGCCGTCCTTTTTACAGGAGTCGGGACGGTCTACAGGATAAAAAAAGTCCACACAACATAGGGTCAAAACTTGATAGTTTTCGCAGAAAAAATATTTCTTTTCTTATTTTATTGGCGTTATACTGCTTGTATCGTTAGTAAAATTACGAAAACAATTACATCAGTAGGTATATCTAACAAAGAGTAATATCAGTTTAAATAAATATTAGTGTGTTCTATTACGTTTTAGTGAAATGCATGCTTAAATTTGTTAATATTCTGGCGTGAGAGACGTGGCAACGTGTTCAGCAGACAGTGCTCTGCACAGGCATAAGTACGAATCAGCTGAGTTCAAGCTCCCTGTCCATAGGTCTACTGCAGAGTGGATGACATTTCAGTACAGGGTATTCGATAAACAACTTACAATGTCATGTACAGTTTAGGAAGGTCATATTATGTTATTAATTTATGGAGAAAGTCGTAATTCAAGTGAGACAAGAAAGATGTACCGTCAACGTTTTCCTCAAAGAAGGTTACCTAATCGGCGAACTTTTGTAGCAGTTTGTCAATGATTTTTAGAAACTAGGAGTCTCTTACCCCGTTTCGAAAATCACACAACCAGAAATTTATTTAAAATGATACTGCTTTACGGAAGCGGGAGAAATAAAAATTTTACATTAGAAAAAAGTTCGTGTGATTTTGTGCAGAAAACCATTATTGTTAATTTTTTAGACATACAATAAAAAACGGAGCAATATTGTTACATAAAATGTAAATTTACCATAATGTTCTATTAATGAGATTGAAAGTTTGTATTTGCTGCTCGTTTTATGTAAACAACAGTATTAGTCTATCATGGTCCTCTCCTGCATTAGAACAGAGCGTCTGTACCGGTATGTCTGTATCCTCCTGAGCTGTACTGTGTACTTATAAACCCACTCCTCCCCATCCAGCAACGTTGCAAAACGTCTAATATTGTAAACTTTAATAATTAGTTAAATATTGCAATTAGAACAAAATTGTAAGGATATTTTTCTTCCTTATGGCATGAATAATCATCAGCTAAAATAATAGCACATATACCCCTTACAACCTATATAATTAAAACTCAAACATAATGCTGGCAGTATGAGATGTCTCTAGTGACAGATTGGTAAGCAGAAATCTATTGTCACGTCAGTCCCTAGCCCTAATCGCTTATGACTTTTACCTTTGGAGATGTACGAAAGACAAAGTATATAGGACCATTTCCATGTACTGAAACAACTATAGCTATAGGAAAACTAACGCCGAGTAATTATCACCGTAGAAAGAGAGGAATTGCGCCGGGTAAGGAATATTTTCCTTCGCAGTTTTGAAAAATGAATGTGTCGGAGATTAGCATTTTCAACATCACCTTTGAGTTTCGTGATTGCTTATTATTATTATTATTATTATTATTATTATTATTATTATTATCATCATCATCATCATATTGGAAAAACAATCGGTGATAATATTGAGTGAATGGTAAGAGATTTTATTGCGACTACCTTATGGACCGCAAGACAGGAACCTGTAGCTTAGCTTCAGGCAGTAAAGAGTGCCGCTTAACTGTAAGGTTTTAAATTAGGCGCAGTCTAGTTGGAATGCTGTTACGACGATAACAACTTGCTTCCTCATTTTCAGATAAAATTTATTCACTTCTTTTCCTAAGAACGTGCTGTATTTATACATGACATAAATCAAGATTAATCATTTAAAACGCTGTTACAAAAACAGTAATTGTTTCTCCATTGTGAGATAAAAATACATGAAAATCATTTGTTACGTATGCCTATTTCTCTTCTAGTATCGGACATCTGTCTATATTGAAGATCTGAATCGCTGCTACAACAACGCAGCTTGTTCCCGCATTGTGGTATGGACTTGCATTAGAATCCGTTGCTATGTACAGTATATCTTCCCTGAGTAACGAGCTGTGTACATAACAGGGACATAGATGTACTGTAAGCGCTGGAAATAGAGCTTCTCAGCCTCTGTTAAAATATATAGAAACAGAACTTATAACGTCTTTTGTTGGTTAGTGATGCTGTGAAATTATATCGAGAATGATTTAAATTTGTCATTATTATTGTTATTGTTATTATTATTATTATTATTATTATTATTACTACTACTACTACTACTACTACTACTACTACTGATGTTATTTTTCTACCTGTACGTTTGGTTATGCTTCTCTCACGTAACACACAGTATGTCAAGAGAGACTATGCTACTGTTTCAATACGAAAATGTTCAATCGCTGTTATGACACTTATGAACTCATGGGTGTGTGTGTGTGTGTGTGTGTGTGTAATCATTGAAGCCTACGAGGTTATACAAGTCCGTGAAATGAAGAGATTTCGTTGACAAACATATGTGCTACAACTTGATTACGATATCTACTAAATTCGTTAGATTCAGTCACTAGCATCGTGCGATGTTCGAACATGAGAGGGGATATCAAGATAATACAAACTTCGCCCTACTCCATAGGCATCCAACCATACGTATAAGTGAAGCATTTAAACTAAAATAACAGAGTCCGTTGAAAATCGGTCAGAGGCCTTATGTTCGGTTCAGGTTTGCCGAGTCTCTGTAGAACCGAAGCTCGCTTTGCGTTTGTTCAATCTTTCCCCTTCCTTACATAGACTATGTTCGGTGCTTTTTTCCTTACCTCCTACACTCCCTGCACTTTTATGCTTTAGCTGCATAAGGATGTCAGACATATACTTTGCGAAGCTGCGCATAGTAATGAGTACAGATAATTTTTGTTGTTATTAATATGACTAAACATTCACAAAAATATGGTACTAATAAATCAAACAAAATAATTTATACATCTTTATTACACAACTTTTAACACTATAGCTATCACTTCGGAATATGCAGTTTATTGCTTTCGCATGTTAAATAGCTTACTAGGTACAGTACATTCTTGACTAGTTTCAGCCTGTTGTGGGCTATTCTCAGAACTTAACTCTGTGGGTAGCCCACAACAGGCTGAAACTAGTCAACAAGATACTGTGCCTATAGGCTATTTAACATGCGAAATCAATAAACTGCATATTCCGAAAAAAAATAATAAAAAAACGCATATTATGTTCATAGTATCGACTAGTAATTATTGTGCAATATTCAGATATATAATATAATATAATATATAATATAATATAATATATAATATAATATAATATAATATAATATAATATAATATAATATATAATATAACATAACATAACTTAACTTAACTTAACTTAACTTAACATAACATAACATAACATAACATAACATAACATAACATAACATAACATAACATAACATAACATAACATAACATAACATAACATAACATAACATAACATAACATAACATAACATAACATAACATAACATAACATAATATATACAAGTTACTAGGGGCATACGATTTCAATAATCAAGATGGAATTACAACCAGAAAAATAAATTCCGTTGCTCCACGGGATTCGTGTACTTTGGATAATCATTTAATCCCAATTGGACAATATGCTGATGACGCAGCACTGTATTACATAAACTTCAATAGGCCTGTAATCAACTGTAGGTACTAGCAAGAGTAGAGATCATATACTTAAAAAAATATCACAGTGGCAAAATAAAAGGATTATTTATTGATATACGTAAATTAAAGGTAATGTAACATTGTAGCGTTCACAAAAAGAAGACCAGTTCTTTCACCTCCTTTAACACTGAGTGGAGTCGATCTTGGTAGAGAAGCTTTTGGTAGAGTCCTGGCCTTCTGTGCCCGAGGTTGCCGGTTCGATCCTGGCCCAGTCGATGGCATTTAGGTGTGCTTAAACGTGACAAGCTCATTTCAGTAGATTTACTGGCATGTAAAAGAACTCCTGCGGGACAAAATTCCGATACACCGGCGACGCTGATATAACCTCGGCAGTTGCGAGCGTCATTAAATAAAACATAATTTATATTTATAACGCTGAGTGCAAATAAATACATAGGCTAACCGCAATTGTGTGGAGGAAAAAGACAAAATTAATCCGTGCTGGAGCTAGTAAACGAATGTTCCGAATATAGGCCGATCCATGTTTTATTTCTCAAGCTTTAAACTTTGCAAAGAAGATTTAACTGTACAAGACATTAACACTGCCAGTAATTCTGTGCCCTGCACCAGTCTGTGGGACTGCTGCCAAGACGCGCTTATCATCATCGCAAGTTGTTCGGAATAAAGTTTCTCGTATTATAACTGGGGCCGACATTACCACTCTCATAGTTCAACTTCATGAGGACTTGGATTTTGTTTAGATTTAAAGCCTTAGATTTTAAGGACAACTGTACGTGTTCTCTACACTATACGAAATTCACTAATTCACTAATTTGTAATCCAGGAAATTACGATACACGAAATGATAAACATAAAATCCATACATCAAGGTGACCTGATTTTTTTTAGTTCGAAGTGGGACACCATCCCAATCATCAACGATGAATCAACACGACTTACATAAAAGTGACATTTTTTCAGTACCGGTACTTCTTACTTCATAATGACCTTAAGTTATAAATATTTAAGAATAATAACTCTGGATAAACTCAGATTTTTAGCAAACTCTGTCTCTGAAGAGAAGAATTTAATGAAATTTGTCATATTCAAATTGCAAATTACATTTCACAATGAGTAAATTTTGTGATACTATATTCCTCTTGTAACTTATCGTTAAATTAAATTTATAGAGCCCTTTCGACATTTTAGTTGGACAACATACATCAGCACTATAAAAAAGACTGCAAACTAAACTCCACACTCCATACCCTTAAAACTGTCAAAAACTGCAAATAGCGTCTACAGTCCATTGCTTCCTTGATCGTAAGGCGTGGCCGTACTCAATTCCCGAAACACAGTTTTAGCACAGTCTAGTAGGCCTTTATACAGTCACAAGCTCAATACGTAGGAAATATGCATCCATAGATAGTTGCTAACCACTAGGATCGCTAATATCGCCTCATCACAGACAATGCGAAATAGTACCTGCTCAGTCTATTGTCCCTAGCACCCTCACAACTCAAGCTTCGTGACTGTATATACTAGACTGTGGTTTTAGTTCAGAGTCAACTGGATAAAATGTGAGTCTCGGCAACAACATATGATCTGGGTGGCGTTGTCCACTTAGACGATAGGCCTACGAGCTACAAATTCGAAAAGCGGAACTTTTAACCGTAATTCAGGGGACGTTAGGATAATTTTCTTCTAAACTGTCCCGCCGAAAGCGAACGTCTGGTCACCTTATGACATAATTAATTGCCATTAAAAGTTTCCTTTACTACTCACTCGTAGTACGAGTAGCAACTCCAGTTCGTGCAGACAAGAGTTTCATGCTGAGGCTCGACACGGCAACCTTTTCATCATAGGGTCTAAAAAAAGTCCTATTTTGGTATTGTACAAGTTAGCCTATTAAAAATTCGCTTACAAGTCTTCGAAGTAGTTTCTTTTTTTCAAATATAACTATGGTCCGTCCCAGGAATCTACGGAGTAACTTCGCGCATATGGGGGCGGAGTCTATGTGTGCCGGAGTGTAATGCGGGCAGCATCACCTCGAGTCCCATGGATGAATATATAATAGGATGCGAAACTTACTGAGTTTCCCGTAACACATACTAGAGGCGCTGTTGTAGAAATTGACATTGCTACCACCTGTTGGGGGAAGGGGCGTTATTACATCTAGCAGCGCACCAAGTAGCGAAAAGAGTAATTACTCCATGCATTTAGCAGCGCACCTGGTGACGAAAATGTTAAACTGTGCAGAAAGTATTCCCTCCCACCCTCATCGATATTCAAAACTAACCCAATTTAAAATAAAACATTTACATTTTTATTCCTCACAGCATCTTCTACTGAAAATTCTTACCGGAGCCAACAGGAAGATAAAAGAGACGATCTATTTTACACTACCCAATTAAAATATAACCAGACAGGGACAAAAAATAAATCAAAAGGTTAGATAATTGGGATTGTATTCTTTGGATATTTATTGTACAGCGCAATGGAAAAGTCTGCAATAACTACTTAGATAGTTCAATTTATTATATTACTATTACTTTACAATACATTCAACAACACTATTTTTACAACGTCCATAAACATCACTGTTTAACATAAACTGCTTACACACACATATCACTTTATGTTTTCTTATTAGCAAGTTTCTGTCTGCCATCTCGTCTCCTCGAGCAATATCGCTTCACTTACCTTTCTTCCCACCACAATCTGAACACACGCTCTCGCCATGAAGCAATACTAACAATACCATCCCATCGCACCTCCTCATACTCATCCTCTTTCACAATAGCCCTGCCAAGACTCTGGAATTCGTTACCTGCTAGCATCAGGGACTGTCGAAATAAAATTGAATTCAATCGCAAACTTACTAGGCACTTGGTCAGTAATTGAGACTCGTTCAGACATGGTTTCTTGTAAATAGTTATCTTAATCTATCACAAAATATTTCAATATCCGGTAATTTCACTACTATAGATTTTTGTTATTGTAGGTTTAATTTGTAATTCAGTAAATACAAAAATATTCTTTATTCTTAACTTCTATGATAAAATGTCTAGCTTTCATTAATCAGGTAATCTTGTCGTACCGTACTTTACAATACATGACTACTGAAATCAAGACCCTAATGACTTCTAGAGACGTGGCACATCGTAAGTACAGACATGATAAAACTGACGTAAATCTTCAACATTATAGACAGTTACGAAACAAAACGACTCAGGCAATAAGAAATGCAAAACTGAGGTTTTTCCATGAACTTATAACACCGGACTCAGATTCAGCCGACCTGTGGAAGAACTTACGAACAATAGGCTTAGGGCGCAGCAAGACTCAGGTAAACGGGACACCATTCACAGTGGACGAACTGAATGACCACTTTGTTTTGACACAAACAACGGGCGTGAACGAAACAACAAAACAACATACAATTGACGAACTAAACAGTATTACCCTACCAGAGGGGGAAAAGTTTCACTTTCTGTACCTTTCACATGATGACGTAAAGAAGGCAATAAAGCGTATTTCGACCAAAGCTGAAGGATCAGATCGGATTGGAATAAAACTGCTCCAGAAAATTATTGACGTAATACTACCAACCTTGACCCACATTTTTAACGCCTCACTCATAACCTCTACATATCCTCGACTTTGGAAACAAGCTCTCATTAGACCTATCCCGAAAAATAAAATTCCTGAATCCCCAAACGACTACAGACCAATTAGCATCTTACCAGCTCTGTCAAAAGCACTGGAGCGCGTAGTACATAAGCAACTGACTGACTACCTCAATGAGCATTGCTTACTTGACGACTACCAATCTGGTTTCCGTGCAGGACATAATACTACTACTGCCCTTTTAAAAGTGATTGAAGACACTCGAGAAGCCAGCGACAGAGGAGAATTAACACTACTGACATTACTAGACTTCAGCAAAGCTTTCGACACAGTTGACACGGATCTCCTTTTATGCAAACTAAAAAACTACAATCTTTCTAACAGTGCCGTTGCTTGGTTCGATTCCTACCTTCGCGAACGCCAACAATGTGTATCAGCCGGTGGTCATTCTTCCAATTGGCGTACCGTCAAGGCCGGAATCCCTCAGGGCTCGGTTCTTGGGCCATTACTTTTTACGCTTTATATAAACGACGTAACAAAGATCTTAAAATATTCAAAACACCACCTATACGCTGACGACTTACAACTTTATATTCATTCCCGAACTTGTACAATCAATGACTCTGTGACCAGAATTAATGAAGATCTAGCATCTGTAGCTCAATGGGCGCAAAAATTTGGACTCAGACTAAACCCAGACAAATCACAAGCTATAATAATGGGCCACCAACGAGCATTAAACAAAATAGATCTAGCCACTGTATCAAATACAAAAATAAATAATACTACAATTACATATAGTAAGACAGTAAAAAATTTAGGGGTATATTTAGATTCAAATTTAAATTTTCAAAGTCATGTGACCTACATATGTAAGAAAACTTTTTCCATAATTCATTCCCTCAAACACTTAACCAATGTTTTACCTCTCAGCCTTAAAAAGAACTTGATCCAAACTTTAGTGATGCCCCACTTCGATTATTGCGATTCTTTATTCACGAATCTAAATACTGATCTTGCCCATAGACTACAGCGTGTTCACAATATCTGCGTTCGTTTCGTTTGTAACATTAGAAAATTCGATCATGTAACACCGTCACTAGAATTGTTGTCTTGGAGTCCACTTAAAGAAAGAAGATTCTTCAACTCTCTCTTATTACTATTTAAAATCATCCACACCTCCACACCCTCTTACCTAGCATCTCGTTTTGTTTACCTTTCACTACCTCGAACCCGGAACATGTACCTTCTCTCTATTCCTCTGCACAGAACATCCTTCTACTCATCATCTTTCAGCATATCTATTCCACGCCTCTGGAATTCTCTCCCTGACCACGTCAGAGACTGTCGGATAATATCAAAATTCAAATTTAAATTAAAAAATCACATTCTAGTTCGTGGAATTGTTTGTTGAACACATGTCAGGTTGCGCAACTTCACCTTAACCCATGACATATAGTAAATATTGTAACTATGCTGTTGTAAAATTGAAAATTAATATGTAATGTATTTATTATTATTATTATTATTATTATTATTATTAATATTATTATTGTCAGTTATCAATATCATCATTGCTATCTCTGTTTTCTTTCTTTTCGTTGTATTAGCTCGATGAGAGCACTATAATGTACTTTTGACTCTGTTGACCCTCTATAGGGCTTTAACTTAATTTGTATCATTTTCATCAGTGTTTGTATTTCTTTTTTGTATTTATATGTGCTATCTGGTAGGATGGAAGAGAAGGCCTTATGGCCTTAATCCTGTCAGATTAAATAAATTATTATAATAATTATAATTACTTTAATTTTTATTGTAATTGTAATTGTAAATTTAATGTTAATTGTAATTTTATTGTTCATATTATAGTTGTAATCCCCTGGTAGAGGGGCAGAGAAGACCTGACGGCCTTATCTCTACCAGGTTAAATAAATAAATACTACTACTACTATCTCGAACGGATAAATATGGGTAGAGAACTCTGGGTAATGTACCCAACACGTAGTTCTAATGTTCATCACCTACAACGTTGGGCGCTGATCATCTTATTTCAGCCCCCGCCGCCAGATGGTGCTGACCGCAGTTTCGCATCCTATTATATATTTATCCATGTCGAGTCCGCTAAGGGGTAAGACGCTCGTGGTAGAGTAGAGTTCAGATATAAATTATCCCCTTCTTCAAGCGATTGCTCGCTTCGTTCAAACACTGCCTCCCCCCAGAAGAGTTATTGTTTCGTCTTTCTACTCCACAGATTCCCGGGACGGACCATAGAAATAGTCATGCAACTTGGCTGGCTGGCTTTTCGAGTACAGGACTCGAGATGGATACATGAGCTTAGGCTCAAAACAACCCATTCTACACCGTATAATATTGCATGATTATTCCAACACCAACTGACGACATGAACGGAATTCGTGAATCCGACACTAACAGGCGTGCTATTCTGCTTCAGCCCTAACAGAACCAAGTCAAATCCACAGACGATAATTACCTGATAAACTCCAGGACCCGGAGCTCAAAGACCTTAGAACTTACAGACATCGGCATCGAAAACCCGTACTAAGACCTACTAAGACCTCACCCATACTATTTTTAACTACTGCAGATTCATTCATTCATTCATAGTTTTCTGTCCAAGGACAGGTCTTTCACTGCAAACTCAGCACTCTCCAATCTTCCATATTTCTTCGCCTTTCTCTTAGTTTTCGCATAAGATCCATAGCCTATATGTTAATGTCGTCTATCATCTGATATCTTCTTCTGCCACGAAAGGTTCTTCCATTCACAGTTCTTTTCAGTACATCCATCAGTAGGCAGTTTCTTCTCACCCAGTAACCCAACCAATTACCTTTTCTCTTCCTGATCAGTTTGAGCGTTATTATTTCTTCACCCATTCTTTGTAACAGAGCTTCATTTCTTATTCTGTATGTCCATTTCACAATCTCCAATCTTCTTCATATTTACAGCTCGATTCAACGTTAATGGCCCTTGTCCTTGGTTGTTTGGCTAGTGAGCGAGCTGTGTGTTGCGTTATAAGAAAGAAATTTAACAACAAACGTGCATAGGAGGGTAAGAGGGAAGAGAGAGAATGAAATTAATATCCATGCTTGTAGCTGGAGGACACTCGTGTCAAGAAGATATGTCATCATGACATTGTTTAGTCATCAGACGTAGTGGTTAGTAACGGGACGTGTGGAAGAATATTGTGTTTTAAGACGGAATGTACCGCAACATGATAAAAAGGAAGTGTTAGGTGTTATGACTGTGCGGCCTTACCTATTTGACTCAGCCCGCCAGTAGTGATGAGTAATTCGCTCTTAGTCTATCTACTTACTTTTTTCAGGGGCCAAAATCCCTGAAACAAGCTGCACATTTCAAATGCTTCTAGTCGTTTCTCTTCACTTCGTCGTAATGTCCATGTTTCTACTCCATATAATGCCACACTACACACAAAGCGCTCCACTACTGGGTGTTCATTTCAAAGTGTGTCATGACGTCACTGTTGTAAGTCAGCGATTTGAAGCGAGTTTCAGCTTTTATGTCAGAGAAGTTGCCTATTAATCAAGCGTTGAGAACGTGTACGGTATAACTTGAACATCGTAGCAACAGATGGCGGTCTACGGTCTGTGTGCTACCATAACCTCTTTCGAACTGTGTTTTGCGCGGTTGCGTACGGGAACATTCCACAACACAAATCAAATGCTCCGTGTCCATGTTGACCGTTGAAGTTAATGTCAACAAATACGTAAGTAATCGTCTTAACCCTCTCCCCATAAAGAAAAAAAACTCACCTCAGTACGTGTTTCCAAACAGTTCACATTCCTGCCACTACTGGCATTACTGTACGTATCGGCAAGTACTCTTCAGAATGAACGCCGTACTTGTTAGACAACTTCTCTGGCACATAGGCAATACGCCTCTCCGGAAGTGTAGGAAGATTGAATTCTCTAGGCTCATCGGCTAGCCTCATGACGACATACAGCGAGCCATGACACACTTTGAACTGAACACGCAGTAGTCTCTTCCTTAGTTCTTTTTTCAAAGATCCACAGAAGGAAGGCTACTCTTTTTTCTATTTAAAGCTTCATTTGCCAATTCTATCCTCCTTGAAATAAGGGGAAGATGAAAAGTGTTGGAGAAATGAAAGTCGTAAGTGGGAATACCACGAGAGAAAAATCTGTGCAACGTCTGCTTTATCTAGCACGACCTGGCCGACGATCGAGCCTGTCGTCTGGATGGCTAGTACGCTGATAAGCTACATAATACGCGGCCCACTCGGCGTTTGAGTCCATGCAGGCAAGAGCTTCCTGCAGAGGTTTGACAATGTAGGTTTACTTATCATAGAATCTGAAAACAAGATTCATATTCGCTTACAAGTCTCTGTAATATGATTGTTTATTAAATAACTAGAAATTGTACTGCAGTTTATTACCTCCAATATTTATTTTTCGAGATACAGGTCGCAGGCAACTGAGGTAACGTTTCTCAACGTATTATTTTTATTGTGATATTTTAAAACGTACTCAAGTGACACATGAGCAGCAAGGTCCAAATGTAGTCGCATGGTCACGAAGTACATTCAAGATGAATAAGACGACACGTTAACCTTTGGTGCCTCTAATTGTCGAGCTGGGATTGCAGCATAAGTATACGGGATAAACTATCCAGATCGATGTTGTCTAGATCAGAGTCTGAGCGTGATACATCTAGTAAGACGTATGGGATTGCTGCATCTGTCGTTGAGCGATAGCGCATTGGTTTTCATCCAGTCGGCCCGGGTTCTATCCACGGCAGGCCTGATGAAATTTGTGATGGAGAAAGCAGACGCTGCAGAGGCTTTTTTCTGGTGGCATTTTCTTTTTCCTCTTTCATTCCACCAACACACTCCACTAAGCACCTCTCCCTCATTTCATCTAGTCATCTGCGATAGTTAATAATAGACCGAGGCAATATCTTGAGTTTCCGATGCTGATGTACGAGTAGTTATTCATTTATTTAGTGTTCTACCCAAGGGTATGTCTTTCACTGCAAACCCAACATTCTCCAGTCTTTTCTGTTTTCTGCCTTCCTTTTTGTTTCCTCATGTGATCCATATATCTTAATGTCTTCCATCATCTGATATCTTCTTCGATCCTTAACTCTTCTCCCGTTCAACATTCCTTCCAGTGCATCCTTCAGTAGGCAGTTTCTTCTTAGCCAGTGACCCAACCAATTCCTTTTCCTCTTGCTGATCAGTTTTAGCATCATTCTTTCTTCACCCATTTTTTCCAACACAGCTTCATTTCTCATTTTGTTTCTCCACTTCACACGTTCCATTCTTCTCCATATCCACATTTCAAATGCTTCTATTCGCTTCTCTTCACTTCACTTCGTTGTAATGTCCATGTTTCTGCCCCAAACAATACCACACTCCATACAAAGCACTTCACTAGTCTCTTCCTTAGTTCTTTTTCCAGAGGTCCGCAGAAGATTATCATTTTTCTGTTAAAAGCTTCCTTGGCCATTGCTATCCTTCTTTTGACTTCCTGGCAGCAGCTCATGCTACTGCTTATAGTACACCCCAAGTATTTGAAGCTGTCCACTTGCTCTCACTACAATTTTATAGTAGGCCTATTGCCAGTCAGTTACAAATAATATAGTTGGACTCTCCTTATAAACCGCACAGCGTTGAATATATATATATATAACTTTCAAATAGGCCTATCGATTTTTATAAGTATAAACATGATATTAGAAAGTACTGCAATATACAATTAGATATTACATGTAACTTTGTGCAGACTTAGGCTAATTTCGTAGGGTACTTATTCTTCGACTACTTAAATAATTTAAAATTAAGTCTCATATATTATTTTTGGCAATATTGAAATGCTTTGTATTGACCTACAGTAGATTGAAAGCATATCTTCTTTTTTGAGGGCTTAAGAAATTATATCGTATATGCATATCTTTTGAATGATAATTCAATTGTGACTCAAAATAAAAAAATGCCTAAGAAATAAAAAAAAATATGAACTTTAAAAATGCGTTCAGTTCATCTGATATAAAGATTGAAATTATTCTTTCTTTCATGTTTTATAGTCAAGTTTGCCCCACTGTACTGTATATAAAATAGTTAATTTCAAAGGAAATAGGCAGGGTGTACGACACGCGATATACCCTAACCTACATGGTCCCTAAAAAAATATATTGTCCCGCTCTCAAGCAAAACTGGAAGAATGACCCCTTGCGAATATACAACCCGTTTTAGCGAAATTCCGTATCTGTTGCATGGGGTTGGTCTATTATGGCGCTAGTGGCAGTAGGTCGTGATAATAATTATCTAGATCGGTAGTACATATCGTTATCTTTGTGAATAATAAGCCAAGCAGAAAGCAAGTAATTTTAATCACATTTAAATTAGATGTTGTTATGACTTTGTGAAAATATCATATTGTGTATTTGTGTACGTTTATTGTGAATATGTTTGTTAATACTGTAACAAATTTAACGAGTAGGCCTATTAAGGATCCGATACAATCAGCGGCGCGAACAGCCCACGAAGGGCAAAGACCGACCAGTCGGCTGCTGGTATTATGTCCACATACCTCAGCAGAGGTGAAGATCATCATGAAAGTATCATATGGTCAGTATGATAATCCCCTCAGTTATAATTTGATATTAAGGATACCTATCTCTGATTGAGGTTCTGGCTGATATGTATGTCTATTATCAGGCAGTACTGTACATCTCCCTTGACATATTTGTGTCAGAGGAAGTACAATTGTTTGTATGCATCTGAAGTCTGATTAGTGGAATATGTAGCCAATCGGCGATGCATGCATTGGAGGGGGAAAGGAACTGGCCACCCTATCCCATTATCTTCTGGCCTAGTTGCCTCATGAATGATGCGTTATCGGTGTTACTTATGAGGTTCAAACCTGTTTCGGACAGTTGACTAAACAACAACAACAACGATATACCCTGTGTATTTATGATGTTGCATTTAAAGGATTTAAGGATATTTTAATTTCTACTATAAGCCCTTCCTTGCTCATTTTAAATAAAAACATCCTTTAAAAACTCACATTTAAGGGAAAAAATTAATTCCACAGATATTCGTTGAAAAGGGGTTCTGCTGAAAGATTATATTTAAAAAAAGACAGCCCACAGAGAAGCAAGGCCTACCAGCCGACTGGTGGCCTCACGTCCACATGCCTGAACAGAAGTGAACGATCATCCAAACTGTATGGGAGTAGCATGTGGTTTGCACCATGTTCGTCCCAGTCGTTATACTGGCTTACAAAATTAATTTACATATCTAAATTTCCTAAAGTCATATAATTTTTGGGCGAAGTGAAATATGTTGTTGGAATTATAAAAAATTTTTGTACAGTGTAGAAAAGGAAATTTTACTCTGTGTATCTTATTTAATTGCACAGTAAATGGTTTAAATGATTTAATTTGCATAGGTTATTTTTAATGACAGACGAAGAAAATAAACGTTAATAAAGAATAGGCCTATGTGGTGACGTGGCAATACGTAAAATGTATACTGTAATAATAAGATTTGTGTGATATTCATGATACGGAATTTTTAAATATTTGATCGCTCACAAAATACCAGTGGTACTGCAGTGATGTGCGGTGTTAGCAATTCGGGAGAAATTGATGAAGTTATAATATTCCGAGAAAACCTGCCTCAGCGCACTGGAATTCGAACCCGACGCCTGGTTCACTGCAGGGTCTCCCACGCGTCTCTGGGCGTCCCTCCCTGTTACCGCGCGCCAATCCGAGCGGCGCGGACCGCGCGCCTGTGCAACCCCGCCCAGCTGAGCCCGCCCCTGGAAGTAGGCAGCCCTCAGTGCAACTCAACACGGCGCCCCGGTAGCGTGCCCCATGCTGCGGGACCTCTGCACGACTCTACACTCCCTCGCCGCCTGAGCGCCCTCTATTTGCTCCCGTCTGCCTCCCGAACGCCGCCAAAATTGAGCTCCCGGCCCACCTCGACGTCCTCCTTGACCGCTTCCTTCTGAGCCCCTGCAAGTCGCTCAAAGCGAAGCTGCTCACCATGAGTGCAGGCGGCGGCTTGGAGCCCGCGAACTACCGGCTGGGCAAGAACGTGGCGCCGCTCACCTACACGGGTGAGTAATAACCCATACCAACTCATTTCTGGGTCAGATGTGTTGTTTCATCGTTGCATGGTTAAGCTTAGAAGTCAAGTTGAGTTCATTATTCATTCCAAAGAAAAAAATCCTATTCTTTATTTTTTTCTGTACAATGTTACTTGCTAAAGAAAATATCATGTCCTTTTGTTTCTGCAATGCACGTTACTTAAATTGAATTACTGCATGTTTACTTATTGGTGAACATTAGTTTGCTTTGTTTTATTTCCGCAGTACATGATTACCCGTGACTAAAATTCAAACCGTGTTTCTTTATCTCAACAGTGTTCACCACTAAAATTCAGGACATGATCCCCTGTTTCAAGTACGCATAATAAATTAAGTTTTGAGAAAATCAATGGGTTGTTTTCCGTCAATAAAATTCAAATTGTATTAATTTTTTTCAACAGTGCATCCTCATACTGTATCTCTTCTTCTTTTGCTTTAAACAACTCTTGATTTGTGTTCGCTAAGATTAAAATCATGTTCTTATGTTTGCAAAGTGCATGGCTACTTGTTCATCTCCTTACATTTCCATGGCAACTGAGCGTTATTTTGTCCCAATTTTGTGTGTTCTCTTTTTTTAGTGCTAAGACCGGCAAATTGTTGGTTGTTCCTCTACTACACAGCAAGTAGAATCTCGCTTTCTGTTCCTTATGTCAGATAACGATCAAAACTTGTAACGCCGATTTCATCGGAAAATAAATGAAATATAATTTATCTCTGCAAAAAAGAAAGCTATGTTTTTCTTTATTCAATTAGATATCCCTCTATGTGTTCAACAAAGGACAACATTTCGTAATCGTATAATAAAAAGTGGAACAAATACTATTTTACAGTAAAAATAGTATAACTTACTGGAAACATTGGAAATTTCCGTTCAGCTTTTCACTTACGTGCTCGATGAATGAATGTATGTAATTTACTAGGGCAAAGGTTGGTAATATTGTGATACGAATAATATTGTGATAGCTCTTTTTGAGAATTTATTACGATTTTACTGAACAAGAGAAGGACCGGTTTTGTGCAGAAACTTGTCCACGAACATTCCCTTAATACGTTGACCCAAAAAAAAAAACCGATCTTCCCCTCGCTCAGTAAAATTGTAATAAATTCTCAAAAAGGATTATCATAATATTACTCATATCACAATATTACCAACTTTACCCCATATATAAAATTAGCCGTTAGATAGGCTACTAAGGTCGCAATTAAAAACAGTATTAATCTGAAATCTCTCTATTTTGCTGAAATTATTTATCTAATTTTGAGATTCCTTCCTTTATTTAGCTCAGAATACATTGCAGCAATAGTAGTGTGGCTATAGCAGTAGTATTTTACTTAACGACGCTTTAAACTGCAGGGATTATTTAGTATCGAATTTCAACCGCGGGTGAGAAATGACCGACAATTTTTATCTTGAGCCCTTTATCTTATACATGCAGTTAATCTACAACCCGAGCTTCGAAGCTTTATTTCCCTCCTGGAGGAAACAATGCAAAGGGTTTTATCGGCCTGTAATATCCATCGTCTTCAGCTGGGTTTTAACAGGCGAACTTCTTATCTAGCGGTGGACATAGCAACCGAGGACGCCTTTGACATTATTCTTAATTTGTTTCCAAATTTGTCCGCTAGAGACCTCTGTAGTTTCACGAGCTGTTGTCTAGCGGAAGTATGTGCAATTTCAATCGAGAAATTGACACAGAGACATCTGCCAGCAAAACTGAGAACTTAATGGAACGAGGAACATTTCAAGTACAGATTTTTGCTGCAGCCCTGTCAATCAGGGATAGAATTGTTTTACAGGCCGTAATCAACGACGTGGAAACTCCTGATTTATTTTCCTCCCCAAGGAAATTGTGCTAAGAATTTTTACCGTCCCTAAAAACTCATCATCGCGGACCGGACCATGAACCTTTGAACATCAGCACTCATGATAAATATTGGACCTCCGAAGGTAACTAAGCGACTAATGTAGTGGTTAGAAACACTTCTGGACGACTGGCTTATTACTCTTTCTGAATGTGTCTCCTTTTCGGGTTGTGACAATATGCTTTCTTATTAGTAATTCTTAAGGTGCCCTTCGTTTCGTAACAATTCAGATCTGTATTGTGTTTCCAATGATATGTTCTTGAACTGTCATTCCGAAAATATAGCAACGCATAGTAACCAGGACGCCTTTGACCTTATTCTATTGCCATTGTAGTCCCCGTAAGGCCCTCAGTGTGCCGGATTATTAAGGCTTCTCACCTCACGAGACAATTGGCAATACATAGCATTAAGGATGTCAATTTTAAGTGTCTGCCGCCTTTACCCCCAAGGAAAACCTCTCGGTATTCATGGATGAGTGAACTCTAGAGTTATAATTTGGCCGAAAAGATTAGATCGACGTGAAAAATACATGACTCCATCGCAAATCGAGCTCTCTACATTTCGTCTTGTAGAGCAACGCCTTAATGAAGACCGAGACCTTAATGAATACCGGAAGGATTTCCTTGGAAATAAAGTACATAAAACTGACATCCTTAATGCTACTTACTGCCAATTATCTTGTGAGGTGAGAAGCCTTAATAATCCGCCACACTATGGGCCTTAATGGAACTGCAATAGCAAACATATAGAAATAAAACTATACTGGGTGATTCATTTGCAACGCAATTCGTATGGATGCATAACCAAAGATACCATCGGATACGTCCGTTACAAAATTAAATACCAAAGCCAATTCAAAACTTTATTAAACTAAAAAAAAACATACATTAATTAGCAATTAGATGAATTTGACAATAATAATTTACACATTTGTGTCATTGCAGCCCTAGTCGCTTAACGTCTTGGTGTGTTGACCGACCGTCTTTTTCCGCGGATATAGTAGTTGCATTCTACTGAATGTGCGTGCCCGCCCGCCTGAGCATTTCGGAAGAGTGATTGTTTTGAAGACACGGTGAATCTCTCCTTAAAAATTTCGAACGGATTTCATTTGACTCCCACTAGGTTTTTCCTTCACACACAGCCAGTTGTCGTACGTCGTCAAGTCGGGACTTCGAGGAGACCAATTGAGAGGTCCACCTCGTCCGATCCACACTGGAAACAGGCTGCTCAACCATTCACGGACGGGATTCCAGTAATGTCTTGGAGTCCCATCGTGTTGAAGGACGACGGTATTAAAACGACAAAAGCTGTTGAATTCCGGGATCAGCCATTGCGAGAAATGGAGCTTCGATGCACCAGCGTCGAAAAATATTATCGAAAGGTAATTTTATTGGCAACTCCATCCCATATCATAACATGAAAAGGATGTTGTTGAAGTTCTTCAAAGCTTTTTTTTTAGGTGAGAAATAAAAAAAATTCAAGAACGGAAGCTGAAACAAACCACATATTCATCTCTCATAATATTATGACGAGCCGCTACAGTGTAAAAAGCATCATGCCGTACATGCATATATCATGACCACTTAATAATTTTTTTTATAAATTTGGACCGATATGGATACAAATATGTCTTATTCACCCAGTAATGAATGAAGTTTCTTAGAATCTGCATTTCCACCAATAACTTCTTTGTCGATTTATTTGGTGAACGAAGAAATAGTTCATTTAAACAGTCACTGATGTAATCACTGACATATTTTTTTAGGTCTTTCACTACGGTTTTTTTATCCAACACAGAACCACTTGAGAAAGTTTTTGTCTCCATTATACATAGGTTAGCCTCATTTTGAAATGTTTCATTCAAACTGTGTAAAAAGTTTCACTGATTTCTTCATACGCTTCGAAGTTCTTCCTTCTTCGTGATCTCTTACTCTAACAGTGAGACCTTTCTCATTCCTCTCCGATAGAGTTCAGTCAAGCGCTCGTTTGTAATGTCATTCATTATTCTCACTTCGTCCGTTGTCTCGTTTCCATTGTTCAGGCGCTCTGTATTTGTCATACCAGCCAATAAGACGAAGAGATTTGGTGCGATCAAGAAATAGAATGATCAAGAGTGCTTTCAAGAACAGTCGCGGAACAGGATCTAGTGGACCAAATCCAAAATCGTTCACGATGATAAAACATTTTAAAACACTTCCATTTAAGCAGAGAGCCACTGATATGCTTTTCAACATAATTGCTACATAGATCATGAGTTTATGAAAGGAGCAATTTCACAGAAAATCTTCAGAACGTGGTTCCGGTGCTATCTTACTGAGCAATAGCCTTGACTTAAAGTATTACGGTTAATTACATCCTAAGGACAGTCTTTTGTTTGACGCAAAACAGAAGTTTATACGTTTTTCACGTCGTTCATTGAATGAATTTGCAAGACGACTCTATTGGAAGTTTATAGTGGAAATGTAGCCCGAACATGTTTCTCTTAATACACTCTCTTTTTCCCTGTCACCATTCTCAAAGTCCTTAATTTTCTGTCTCTATAATAGCTGCGGCCACATCACAGTGACTAAAGAAACAAGAAATGCATGTGTTACATAGCGCATTATCTTACAAAGTATGGCCAAATTCTGTGTCAGATCTGTGATGGATGAAGCAGCTGTGAACAGATTTTCTCCGCGTATTTTATTTCCCACTTCTTTTAACATTTCATTATTCCTCTATTACAGAAATATCATTGTATTTTAATATTGGATTACTTGAATTATGGGGTTCGAGCTAGTTTCGTAATTAAGATCTTGCGCTGCAAGTCCGAAGGTCTCAGGTTCGATTCCATACTGGGTTGTGAATATTCTTCTTTAGTCTAATCCTTCCGGGCGCACTATGGGCTTGGGACTTACTCCGTCTCTAATAGAAATTGGTACAAGGATAAATTCGTTAGGAGCAAAGATGGCCAGCAAGTAGGACTGACATTCTTACAGCTATTCAGTGCCGATTGTCTCGTGAGTTGGAAGTCTTAACATCCCACCAACCTAAGAGTCTTTTGGAATCTCTGATACGATTGTATTGCTTTGTTTTACTTTGAATTCTTATAATTGAGGACATCGTCTCCCTCTATGAGTAACACGTCGAACTACTTGATCTCTTCGCCATTTTCACGAAAAACTGTCCTTCACATAGTCTTTGTACACCACAAATTCACTTGGGCCTCTGTGGCTCAAGTACTGTGACTTCATTTGGACGCTTGGCCGGCTGGCGGGGATTTTCTTGGTCTTGCGCTGCTTGTAACCGGTTATGCCCCCCTTCACTCTACCGTCTTTCAGTTTCTGTAAGAACACATGTTTCAGTGTGCCGCCCAAACGGGGATTTTAAAAGTTTAGTGGCATTTCAAGCCGAGGTTTGCGAAATTCCTGATTCCTGCGCAAGTTTTTTCAAAGATTTCCTTGGACTTTGTTCTAACTTTTGCTCGAGCTCGTCGAGTTTTCCCTCTCTAAGAACACAACGATTTACTCTCGGCTTCTTGTCAAGAACGGATCCAGTTTGTCTAAATCTATTCAGAAGATTACGAACCCTTTCTCTGTGAGGTGCACGAACAGCAGGGAATCTGTCTATAAATCGCCATCTCACTTCTCTACAAGAGGAATCATACATAAAGATTCTGTGTTCTAAAGTATACTTAATTTATATATTACAAGAACACTAACACATTGTAGAAACACACTGAAACACGTAGCAACTTCAGTACAGCATAAAGATTTCGCTTCAACTGATTTAGCGGACACATTGAGAGACGGGAGAGTGAAGGGGACATAACCGGCTACAAGCAGCGCAGCGCAAGGCCAAGCAAATCCCCGCCAGTCGGCCATGTGTCCAAATGAAATCACTGTATTAGAGCGCTAGTCTATCATTCAGGCGGCTCAGATTCGATCCCCGAACAGGTTGTGATGGAACAGGTTGTGATGGGTTTTCTCATGGTACTTCCGTTTCCGTCCATCATTCCGCTAACACTCTCCAAATTCTCCTCATTTCATCTATCATGTCTTGGGGGTAGTACAGGTTTCCGATGATGATATAGGACGGGCTTCAGGCTTATCAAGCTATTCGTTGTGGACGGTCCTGACTCTATCAGAGGCTGATGCAGGATAGCCCGTCTGTCAGCGTGGGATGATCAGAAAGGGCTTAGGGCTGCGAATCCCTGGGGTTTATCAGGCTATTCTTCCGCTAAATGAGACTAGCTGTATTAGGGACTGGAGGTAGGATGGCCTACCTTTCAGCGTCGGATTCACGAATGTCACCCACTCCACCTGTCGGACTTTCAATCACCACATACATAGGGCGCACAATGGGCTAAAGCGTGCCAAAGTGTATGGATCCGTCCCGGATCTAGTCCTCGTGAAGGCAAAGCTAAAAAGCCACCTCAAGTCATTACATAGCCTTATCTTTGTCAGGACTTGCTTAGAGACAGATATTTTACTTCTTCTCGCTTTTATGTTGCCGTATAAACATAGTCAGGTGTCGGCACCAACTTTAGAATTGTCATTAGTTTGTCTGTCGGGAAGAATGCTACCGCGCTATTTTTATTGGTTATTTTACGACACTTTATCAACTGCTATGGTTGTCTATGGTCTAAACGAGATGAAGGTTATAATGCCAGCGAAATGAGTCCAGGGTCCAGAGCCGAAAGTTACCCAGCATTTGCTCTTAATGGGTTGAGGGAAAACCCTGGAAAAACCTCAACCACGTAACTAGTCCCAAGCAGGATTTGAACCCGAGCCCGCTCGTTTCATGGTCAGGCATGCTAACCGTTATTCCACAGCGGTGGACACACAGCTGTTGTTTCATATTGTATTCTGATTGGGAATAAGAATGTTTGTGAGTTATAGTGAATTGGTGTAGTTGTGAAAGGAGAAATGGAAGTAACTATTCCGAGAAATCGTGAATCATTTCTATCTTTGTTTATACTTTTCGGAATTTAAACTCTGATTTTAAAACTTTCGAAGTCTACGCTCCAGCTATTCCGTCTTATTCTTTACCTGAATAGATTAACTCGTCTTCATAGTAATAACACGTTCTAGTATATAGTCACGAAGCTCAATACGTAGTAAATATGCATTCATAGATAGTTGCTAACCACTAGGATCGCTACTATCGTCTTATTACAGACAATGCAAAATAGTACCTGCACCAGTGTATTGTTCCTAGTACCCTCATAAACTCAAGCTTCGCGACTATACGAGTATATACTAGACTGTGGTAATAATCTGATATTAAATAGTCTACACATTTAATCTCATAATATATTATAGCGTTATTCTAACTTTGTAGGTCTTGGGAAAATAATATAGTTTTTTTTTCATGAAATAATGCGGTTTATTCAGGTGTAAACCATTTTAAAACAGACCCATGAAGCATTCACATAGTTTTCTACTACCACAACGTTTTTTAACTGTCACGAACTGGTCTTTTCAATTTTTTTTACAAGATTCCACTATGACGCCATATTACAGGATATATTTCTCAATCCATTTAGAGTTCTGAATCTTCTCATGGCGCTGGAACAATCTCCTTTACGTTCATTGTAACACTGAATAAGGTCAGTTCTCATCAGTAGAATCAAAACTATATTTTATAGTTTGAATTAAAAAAACACACATTAACTCACTGAAGAATAGATTGATTGGTGTTTGCTTATTTAATTTTCCATAGCAACGATAGTGAACTAATTCAAACAGATTTTTTTTCATGAAAACAGAATTATCTTTCCTAGCTTTTCAATCACCCTATTTTACATGTGTTAATTTGACTTGTTTTGTATTTTTATTTAATTTGTGATTCCTTTTGAATAATATGTAAAAGTGATTACAGCGGAATCCAAAAGACGGAAATTGATTTCCTTCATAAAAGTGAAAGATGCATTTAGTAAACAATATTCTGCGCTCACGAAATGTATAAATTCGTCAAAACATAGGCCGGCGTCGGAACTGCAACTCGGATCTCCAGCATATTAGCCAGATACATTCTCCCTGTGTCATAAGGTGACTCTGTCGAAGGAATTTAACGTCAGAGAGTTCCTTCTGCAAACAATATTGCTGTAATAATATCTAATTTCAAATTACTCATACTAGTAATTATGCTCGCAGAAAAGAATGGACTAAGAAATTTCAAACCTCAACAGAGCGTTCAATAATATTGTGACTAAAATTACAAAAAAGTGACAACGTTAATACGAAATATTTCAAACCTAAAAAAACATTCAATAATTTTTTACTTACTATACACAATGATCTGAAGCTAATATAAAATTTGTTACACATGATAACATTGAAGATTAGATTAGATTTTATTAAAGTACTGAGTATTATGGTTGTGAAACTTGGACTCTCACTTTGAGAGAGAAACATAGATTAAGGGTGCTAGGAAAATATTTGGGGCTACGAGGGATGAAGTTATAGGAGAATGGAGAAAGTTACACAACGCAGAACTGCATGCATTGTATACTTCACCTGACATAATTAGGAACATAAAATCCAGAAGTTTGAGATGGGCAGGACATGTAGTACGTATGGGCGAATCCAGAAATGCATATAGAGTGTTAGTTGGGGAGGCCGAGACGTAGATGGGAAGATAATATTAAAATGGATTTGAGGGAGGTAGGATATAATGGTAGAGACTGGATTAATCTTGCTCAGGATAGGGACCAATGGAGGGCTTATGTGAGGGCGGCAATGAACCTCCGGGTTCCTTAAAAGCCAGTAAGTAAGTAAGTAAGTACTGAGTATTATACAAATACTAGTCATAATAAAAACAAAACAGAGTGAATAAGATTATTAGAAACATAAGTTATTAACAAAGGACTCAAAGTATTCACTAATACTGTAAAAGGGATGATTAATCATCAGCGTTTTAAAACATTCTTAAATGTGTTATAGTTAGCAGTGTGTGCAGATTTATGTAATCTGTTAAACATAGATACTGCAATGGACATAAATTGTTTTTAGTTGTTTCTAATCTAACATTAGGTTCAGTCAAATAAAAATTGTATCTTGTATCATAATTATGATGATCAGACCTGTGATAATAAATTTCTAAATTTTTCTTTACCTTCAGCAAAGAAGTGAAGCTTTAAAGATTAATAACAGTCAGAATAGCCTCATTTATGAATAGTGGCTTACAGTGCGCATCATAAGCAGAACCAGTTAAAATACGTAAGGCTTTTATATATATATATATATATATATATATATATATATATATATATATATAAGGAGAATATTAGATACATTAGAACTATTTCCCCATACAGAAATACCATAGGTATTATACTATTGAAGAAGACGAAATAAGCACTTCTTACATAAGTTTTAGGCACCAGTGATTTCAATTTGCTTAATAAATAAATAAACTCTTGAGAGTTTAGTACAAACATAATCAATATGTGGGGCCCAAGATAATCTGCGATCCAGTACAATTCCTAAAGGTTTAGCAGATGACTGAGAGTTGTAAATTGTGTAATCACTTAATGTAAACAATACATGTTGTGTCTTAGTCTGATTTAAACAAAATCCATTAGCCTCAAACCAGGCAGCTGCTTCGTTAAAGGAATTGTCCATAACAAACTTTATATCACTTATGTCATCACAGTATGATACAAAGTAGTATCATCAGCAAATACAATCGAGTTACTATATATATATTTTTAGGCAGATCATTTATCATAATTAAAAATAATAGGGGTCCCAAAACAGAACTTTGGGGTTGAATTGGAAAGGAATAAGGATGTTAAATAATATAGCATTGAACTTTAAAATGCCAAGAGGACAGAATCAGGAATTTTGAAAAGGAAACAAACTTCTTACTTACGGAATGCGAAAAGAAGCTTGTACTTCCATTGGAGCTATCTGTACTCTGGACGTCATTGGAGCCAATTTTTTCTTGGTAGCTTCCATTATTACACAATTTCTCTCTACGTTAATGAACTATTTTCACACCATGAAACAACATGAAACTACTACATAAAGTAACTTCAGAGAGGAGTCAGAGTCTTTTCACACTCTACAGGAAAACGACCTTTGTAGTTACATTTATATTCTGAGTGGAGTGGATTTCTTCTGAGTGTTACAAATTCTAGTGTGAATGTCGCGTCATCTGCTCTGACGTGAGAGCAATTCATCTAGGAGAGGGTGAGGGACAGAATATCTCGGGATGTTTCTTCTGTCCTCACAGTAGTCGTAACATATTTTGGCTAGATTTTCTGCCCTATAAAATGCAATCTTTTTTATGTTCAAACCAAAGAGACGAATTCTTATGGTCCGTTGGCAAATAAGAAATATTATTAAGCACAAACGAAAACAGCAGATGAGAGCATTCGCTTACTCTTTATGTCACTATGCATTTCTCTAATACTGAGGAAAAGTGTGATGGTACCACTAACAGTTTTAGTTTTAATACAGATTAGTAACAGACGTACGAATATAATGTTCTGCCAACTACACATAGTTGAATCGTCCTTAAAAATATATTCTTACTCTGACTGTTATAAATTAGGCCTAACACCAACTTTTCCTTCATACTCCATCAATAGTGAAACATATTCATACCGATGGACTGCATTGCAGTTATGCAACCAATAGCCTCAGTTTTAATAGAGTATCGGTATAATACAACGTTAACTCTACATATACTGCATCTTTTATATGGTCTGATCGTGGAGAGAATTTTGCTCACTCGGTGATAAATGCAGCAGAAGCGGAGGAGACTTATGATATGACATTGATATGATATTTGTTAGTCAACTTTACAGTTCATAGTTATGGTGGAACTTAACATCTGCTTTTCGATCTACCATCCCTTTAATACGTACCATCCTTTCGTTTTACAAATATAACAATTGTGTAACTCTTGAGAATCAACATTTTCATAATCTCTTTGAGATTGGTGAGTGTTTTTACATACATACATACATACATACATACATACATACATACATACATACATACATACATACAGTTGTTATAACGCTGGCCTTCTGTGCCCGAGGTTGCAGGTTCGATCCCGAGCCAGGTCGATGGCATTTAAGTGTGCTTAAATGCGACAGGCTCATGTCAGTAGATTTATTGGCATGTAAAAGAACTGCGGGACAAAATTCCGGCACACCGGCGATGCTGATATAACCTCAGCAGTTTCGAGCGTCGTCAAATAAAACATAACATTAACATACATACATACATACATACATACATACATATATACATACATACATACATGTTATATAAGGATAAGTTATTTGGGAAGATAAAGAGGTTAAAAGTCAGAATTAAGTGATAAGGGCCGAAAATAGGTTACTTATATTATGTAAATAAGCTAGAATATTAGAGGATATAATTTATTTGAAAATAGACTCATCAAAAAGATAGTAAATGTGTAAATAGTGTAAATATTTAAATGCTAGAATATGTAAATAGATTCTTGTACTTCGTAGGTTAGGAATAGGAAAATAAGTTATACTAAGAAGTAACAATATTATCTTGACAGTTACACACGTAGATAAACTACACTAATCCATACTTAACCTAGAATAGCAACATAACAATATATAATATAAATCGATAATGTATTTGAAGGTAACCTAAGCATGTAGTATTACTTCTCATTTGCAATGGATCATGCTGCTCAAAAAAGATACATACATACATACATACGTACATACATACATACATACATACATACATACATACATACATACATACATACATACATACATACATACATACATAGTGTTTTGTCCAAGGACATGTCTTTCACTGCAAATCCAGCATTCTCCAATCTTTTCTTTCTTCCTCTTAGTCTCCTCATATGAACCGTTTATCTTAAAGTCGTCCATCATCTGATATCTTCTTCTGTCCAGATTTATTCTCCCGTTCAACATTCCTTCCCGTACATCCTTTCGTAGGCAGTTACTTTTCAATATAGTTATGTATTTTATTTTTATTTGAGTGACTGCCCAAGGGATTCTTTTGCGACTATATTGCGGATGCATGACGAAATCACTAGCGCAACTGCTAGCAGTTAAAGTACCACTGTAGCGGTAAAGTTTTAAAGAGAACGCACTGTATATGATTGTGGTGGTGGTAGTGATACTGTTTTACAAATATGAGAAATTATGCAACCTTATGACTAGATTTGCCTTTTACATTGTGAGATTTCTGCAGAAATTTAGATAGACGTGAAGAAGTGCGGCACAAAATCACATCCTTCATTCAGGTACAACTCGCTTTATGACTACGCAACTTCTTCACCATCCCAGTGAGACGGGTTGTCTACTCAGCACGGCGTGAGTACAGCCTGGATTAACAGTATTGTTCAGCTGACAAGACAATCATTCTACAATAATTCTACACGGTTTTCTGATGCCAAGTTTGTAAAATAACGAGTGTAGTTTGTAAAGTAATCTACCTGCCCCTCCTTCATTCTGCCTGTCTATTCGTCCGTCCGTTAAGCTCTCTACGAATAAATGTCGCTTCCCTACTTTTGTTTCTCTTTGTTTCTTTCTGCTTTAGTAATTTTTTCCCGTCCATCTTAAGTTCTTTTACTTTCTTATAATTTCAACTATAGTTTTTAATTTTAATTTCCCCTTTGTAAGCTGTATTTTATTGGTGGCGATTTAATTTTTTTTATTTCGTCTTACAAGATATAACAATGTGCACTTGTAAGAAGGGATATTTTTGATTGATTGATTGATTGGTTGATTTGTAGTGTGGTAATTACGATCCAGCACTTAGACAATTACTGGTCAATTATACTATTTTCTTCAGTAAGATGTATTAGCAAATATTAATTTGCAACAAATGACAAATCATATGATTGAGAAACTTGAAATAAGTTAAATTTATAATCTTGAACTGATTTATCAATTCTGCTAGAAGTCAAGGACGGAAGTAGCCACGAGTGGGGCTACTTCCGTAATTGACTTCTAGCAGAATGTGGTCCCCAGAAGTGGCGAGGTAACACGTTATAGTACAAAGTGTCCAACATGCCCGACTGTCCAACAGACCCTAATTTGCCCTACTCCTATACCAGTCTCCTCCGCATTTTGCCGAACGATGATTGGAGAAATTCTATGACGGGATGGTTAGGGAAACGGGACAATGGGGTAACTTTTTCCGCCAAAATTGTCACTATGGATTTTTCAAATAATAATTCCCAGGCCTGACCCGGACTCGAACCCGAGACGCCTTCGTGGCGAGATGATGGTCTAAACCACGCTTCTTCGTAGGTAAACTGTATAAGTGGAGGAAGTAGTGTACCGTAAACTTGTAATTTAGGAAGATAGGGCTATTCTTAGACTTTGCTGTATCTCTAAGCAAGAACATGGCACTTCAAAGAAAGATTTACGTTCTGATTCATGTGGGTACTTTGAAACCTATTTTTTTCATGTGAAATGGCTAGTTGCAATGTCCAATGAGTAGATATAAAATCTTTGAAACGCAGTACATTTCCATCTACAGAATGTCTGGGACGAACACTGCCGATAAGAAAGTTTTATAACTCAACATTCAACAAATTTATCCAAATTCCTGTTGCTGAAAAAGACAGAGGAACTCACCAAATTTTTATGGTGATTGATCACATATGCAACTCGTGTAGGTCGGCATACTAAACAAGTGAAAGTATGAACGCGGAAATATCAGCAACAATGAATGGAGTAACTTAAAACTCAACAACAATTGAAAATCTAGTGGAAATACAAAGAACGGAATGATGATGTTGCAACCATAGAAAACTTGGTGAGTTTTTCTATTCCCTGCAGTAAACAGAATTTACATAAATTTATTATTTACTGAGTTATAAACATTTCTTATCGGTAGTGTTCGTCTCGGACACGTGTACTTGCGTGCACTATACTTAGTGTCATGTGTAATTATTTATATACTTCAAAGTTCAAGCTGAAGTGAAGGAGAATTAACAGTGCATGGTTATACAGATATATGACTGCTCGGACTCACTTCAGGTCTGCAGCGTCATTGTCTTATCTTCGTCATCATCATTGTAATAGTATTGTGCTTGTGATACTTCTTGTATTCCATGCACTAATACTGTAGAAATGAACGCCTCCATAATAGTTTAGATTTTTTCAGATTCATGCTCGCGTCTTAGAACTGGCATTGTGTTGACCTCTGTAACAAATATTGACAGTTTGTAAGGGTCAAGATTTGCGTCTTCGTGAGAAGTGACTCTGCTACTCAAGGCTGATGCGACGTATAACCTGTAATCGAGGAAGTCATATTGTATTTTGTTAGCGATTTCGTGTTTGGTCAACAGGTCTAAAACGGCCGAATATGATGATTTTTAAGAGGACATTATGATGAAATAAAAGTGAAAAATTAAGAAAATCCATTAAAAAATTTATTGTCACTCTCTATTTAAACTGAACTCGAAAAGATAATTAATTTATATTCTCATGACTATTTTCAAGCTTTTGAGCCAATATGAATAACATTTTTGAAAACTTTATCGCAAGGAGCCTTTTTAGTGACGTCAATATAAAATATAATTTTAAAACTATTAGTCCTAATGGCACCAAATTTTGTACAGATACTATTATTGTAGGCATGTTTATGTAGGCTACAGGTAGAGCCAAAAGTCACGTAACCCCTATAATATTTTAATATTTTGCAAATGAATAGCCGCCCAGAACAAGGTCGTAACCAGCAAATACGAAATTCTTAAAATACATTGTACTGTACATACTTTTAATTTTTGAGAGCAAAGTTCACAATCAAATATGTGTGCTGATTTTAATGCGAGTAGGTACAAGCATTACACACAGCGCATCATTAACAATCATAGTTACTTACTTACTTATTTACTTATATACTTACTTTTAGACATGGAAGATGCATCTATGAATTGAATCCTCCCCTTCCTGAGGAGTGCTAGAATTTTTGTATGTGTATTTTACAATTTTCTAGTTCAACATCAATAAGGTTATGTGCACTTTTTACGCATTTGCGTTTGAAAAGCTCACTTTTACGCACTGATAACAGTGGGTAAAATGCAACTTTACGCACTATCGTAGAAAAAAAGTAATTTTATTTCGAATGTGACGTTAAAACACGGGAGTTTTGTATCAATGTTTTTACGAACAAAGGAAGTCAGATTATCACTTGGCAACGAGAGAATAAATAATGCGCCGTTTATTGCAAAGGAACTAGCGAAATGCGTGTTGGGGTTTGCAAAATTTGAAAGAGCAATATCAGTGTAATATCAGCATCTAGTCCACACCTATGGAGTAACGGTCAGCGCGTCTGGCCGCGAAACCAGGTGGCCCGGGTTCGAATCCCGGTCGGGGCAAGTTACCTGGTTGAGGTTTTTTCCGGGGTTTTCCCTCAACCCAATATGAGCAAATGCTGAGTAACTTTCGGTGCTGGACCCCGGACTCATTTCACCGGCATTATCACCTTCATTTCATTCAGACGCTAAATAACCTAGATGTTGATAAAGCGTCGTAAAATAACCCAATAAAATAAAAAAAATCAGCATCTATGTGAAACATGGTAAGACGAATGCATAAAAATGTTCAGACACGGCAAGACGCATGCATGAAAAGTATTCAGACATGGAAGATGAATCTATGAAAAATGTGAAACATAATAAGATGCATCCATGAAAAATGTTCTGACATGGTAAGATGCAGCCATACAAAATATTCTGACATGGAAGATGCATCTATGAAAAATGTGAAACATGGTAAGACGAATGCATAAAAAATGTTCAAATATGGAAAGACGCATCCATGAAAAATGTTCTGACATGGCAAGATGCATTCATGAAAAATATTTAGACATGGAAAATGCATCTATGAAGAATGTGAAACATGGAAAGACGTATGCATGAAAAATATTCAAATATGGAAAGACGCATCCATGAAAAATGTTCTGACATGGCAAAATGCATCCATGAAAAATGTTCTGACATGGCAAGATGCATCCATGAAAAATATTTAGACATGGAAAATGCATCTATGAAGAATGTGAAACATGGAAAGATGTATGCATGAAAAATATTCAAATATGGAAAGACGCATCCATGAAAAATGTTCTGACATGGCAAGATGCATCCATGAAAAATATTCTGACATGGCAAGATGCATTCATGAAAAATATTCAGACATGGAAAATGCATCTATGTAGAATGTGAAACATGGAAAGACGTATCATGAAAAATATTCAAATATGGAAAGACGCATCCATGAAAAATGTTCAAAAATGAAAAGATATATCCATGAAAAAATTCCAAACATGGAAAGACGCATTCTTCGAAAATGTTAAACATGGATAGATGCGTTTTACAGATATAGGCCTAGTTATAATATGTAATTTCATGGTATGCTTACTGCGTATACACTATTTAGTTTAGATTGTGCAATTAATTTTCTTATTTTTATTGTTACGGATCTGAAAACTGGGCATTGGATAAATTAGATAAAAAGAAGATTGATAAAAAGGGAATTGGGATTTCTAAGTTCAGTTGCCGGCTATACTCGACGAGATGAAATTAGTAACCTCTTAATTAGAAATAAATTGGAAATATTTTATTTAAAAGGAAGAAATGAAAAGAAAAATTGATAGAGTCATATTTTAAAAATGGATTCTTGACGTCTGACGTAGCAAGTTCTTGCTTACAAGCGCACTGGACGACGAGACGTCGGACGCCCGAAAAGAAGATGGAAAGATGATAAACTTGTGTGATCGGAACTGATCTTCGGTCCACCGTGCTGCTCTTTATGATGATTATGATTTATTATTATTATTATTATTATTATTATTATTATTATTATTACTAACGTTATTAAATTCAGTACTAATATTATTAACATTTGCCTACTTCTATTAACGAATTTTACCATACGTAAGAGATACTTTCGGCCTTAACAGCTTACTGAAAACATTCCTCAGGCTCCCTTTTTTCTCAATCTTCTTTTTATCTAATCGATCCAATGCCCAGTTTTCAGATCCGTAACAATAAAAATAAGAAAATTAATTGCACAATCTAAACTAAACAGTGCCTATATAGTATGCATATCATGAAATTATATAATATTATAACTAGGCCTATATCTATATATCTGTGCAGAGAATTAAAGACACGATCTACCAGGTGCATCCAACAACTAGAGAAGACATGAAACAAAGAATTAGAGAAGCCTATGGGTATCTCAGCTGTGCCGAAGTGCAATAAGGGATGTTAGGAATTGATCAGAACATTGTTTAGCACAGGGTGGCGTACATTTTGAACACTTACTATGAAGAGTGTACGTACATAAACAACATACAGCATTTCTCAGAAGATACAATTTTTGTTGCTTTGTGAGTAAACAATTAAAGTTAGAAAAAAAGTTTCAGTAAAAGTTGTTTCTTTTTAAAAGTATTTTCCAATGGTGTCTTCATTGACCCATGTTCTCACTTGAAATTTCGAAGTTGACCACAAGTAGCGCTACTTCCGGTTTGTTACGGGAAATGGTACTAACACTAATCGATTCTTTACATAGGTTTTGGTTATCAAATGTTTTTTATGAACAACCAATATCATATAGTTTTCGAGAAAAAAGGTTGATACGGGTAGGAACCAATACAACAGACTTTGTTATTATAGTATATTATGAACAAGTTTATAATATTATTCTTTATTGCATGGATCAATGTTTAGGAAACGAGCAAAGCAAATCGTTTCATAATGTTAACTTCATGGCACAAGTTATGCCGTCATAATAGAAGTCATGACGTTTTAGTTGGCATGGTAATATTTTACTGCACAGGTACGATAGTGTGTCATATTGTGCACGATTTTCACTAACGATAAAGGCTGTTTATAATGCTGGAGTACAAAGAAATCATTTTTCCTTTCAAACATGACTTATTATTCAATAAGTTCTCTCTATAACTCAATAACTCTGTCGTTGTTTTTTTCATTTGTGCAGATTTGAATTTCGTGGATAAAATAATCTTACTATCAATGCGCAGAAATGCTTCAAAATCAATATTTGAAAGTTAAATTAACACACTTTAGACGCGATTATGTTCCGGTGTTGACTTGCCGCCTGCAGAGCAAGGGTCGCGTCGCAATCGCAGGAAGTGGTCTCCAGCTTCTGTCTTCACGCTCCACGAGATCCATTGTGAGCGACACAAATCTGAGTTTACATTTCTGCGAATGAAAGACAGATGACAACATGGCGGCGGGCGGCACCCGGTGTTTAGCAAACAACATCTCTTCAAATAAATTCTTATGTACCTGAATGAGTAAAGAATATTAAATTTATACTCTACAAATAGATAATGCTAAAGATTTAGTTCATGTTACTATGGAATCGCAGAAGAAGCGTAGAGGGAGGGAATTAAATTTTTTGCTAGAATTTCGATTTCAATGTTTCAGCACAGAAAAAATACTTAACACTGATTAAAATGCTAGTCTCTATAGAAACATAAAACAAAAGAAGCCATATATTTATAAGTCTCGTGTACTTACGGACTTTTTGCAGTAAGCCCACTATTTTTAATAAATATCTGACTGTAATAATCGGTATGGGCAATGTTTAAAAAAAAGTTATAACATAAATTGCTGTGGAAGATTTGTTGTTTAATCACGTCCACAGAAATAATCCGAGCCTCGCACGAGGTTGTTGCTCAGTTGGTTTTTTAGTGTGTGAGTTTTAATAAGCATGGTCGAGTTAAATGTCTGGATCTTTGAAACGCATAATATTTGCGGAATTCAATTGTCTAGGAAGGGCCGCGCCTCATTTGTTTCCAGCGCAGGAATGCGACGGGGGCCGCAACTGTACGTGGGGTGCGCCTGCCTGTAAAATGTAATAAGTTTGGCGGGCGGGCCGGATCGATGCACGGGCTGCGCATTGATTTCCGATGCGGGCTAGTCCTTTCAGGCGGAGGGGAGTTCGACTCTCCGATCGTCTACTAGGCTGTTGCGTAACAAGCAGGTGTTCCATCTCAACCCTGAAGCGAATTCCTACAGAGTGGTGACGTCATGATTAAGAGGGGCTGATCGAGGGTGCGGGAGTCTCGATAATGCATCTGAACCATCATCCCTTATCGGGGATAAGTAAGGGCTTTAAAAAGTACTTTATGCACTTCTTGGAGGGGTCGCTAAAACTTTGATGGAGTTCCCCCTCTTCAACACTCACACATACACGCACACACACACACATACTCGCACAAATACTTGATGTAATTGAAGTAATGTCTCAGAGAACGATGCCACAGCAAACAATTCCTCTACGAGAAAAAGGGAGGAACTTACAGCTAATCGCTACCAGAGCATACAGCAGAGAGGAGATCCGCCCTTTAAATTCCGAATGCATTACGTCACTATGGATAACGCTTGAAACATTAAATACAAGTCGCTATACATATGTATGCAACGTACTTGTTAAAACTTCAATTGATAACATTCTTGTTGTTAAAACTTTTAAGGAAAACTTCAAATAGAGGACAGATTTGTTGAAGCTTCGACTGAAGACATAGGCCTACTTGTTTAAAAACTTGACCAAAGACAAATTTGTTAAATCTTCGACTGAAGACAGACCTAAATCTTCGGTTGAAGACAGACTTGTTGTTAAAATTTGGACTGAAATTTCTGAAGTGCTCGGGAAAACTGACACAAGTCAGTTTCCACAAACCTTTTTTTGATCATTTATTGACAACTTACGGAGCATCTGCTCGCTTGGAAAAAAATACATAAGTATTTCTCCCATTACAATAATTCATACAGAAAAAAATGAAATCGACATAAACCAGTGTAAGTTGCCAATAAATTATCAAAAAAGGTTTGTGGAAACTGACTTGTGTCACTTTTCCAAAGCACTGCAGATTTACTTGTTAAGTTTTCGACTGAGAGATAGGTGTACTTATTAAAATTTCTTGCATATAGATTTGTTAAAACTTCGATTGAATACGGATATTTTGTTCAAACTTGTATTGAATATTTTACTTTTTGGAACTTACAGATCTATTGAAGTTACACTTTTTAAAACATCAATTGAAGAAATACTTGTTAAAATTTCGATTGAAAACTAACTTTTTAAAACTTCCACTGAAGACAGACATGTAAAAACTTAGATTGCACATATACTTGTTAAATAAATTGAAGAAATACTTGTTAAAATTTCGATTGAAAACTAACTTTTTAAAACTTCCACTGACGACAGACATGTAACAACTTAGATTGCACATATACTTGTTAAATCTTTGACTGAAGACAGGCTTGTAAAAAATTAGATTGGACATATACTTCTTAAATCTTTGACTGAAGACAGGCTTGTAAAAAATTAGATTGGACATATACTTCTTAAATCTTTGACTGAAGACAGGCTTGTAAAAAATTAGATTGGACATATACTTCTTAAATCTTTGACTGAAGACAGGCTTGTAAAAAATTAGATTGGACATATACTTCTTAAATCTTTGACTGAAGACAGACATGTAACAACTTAGATTGCACATATACTTGTTAAATCTTTGACTGAAGACAGGCTTGTAAAAAATTAGATTGGACATATACTTCTTAAATCTTTGACTGAAGACAGACTTGTAAAAACTTAGATTGCACATATACTTCTTAAATCTTTGACTGAAGACAGGCTTGTAAAAAATTAGATTGGACATATACTTCTTAAATCTTTGACTGAAGACAGGCTTGTAAAAAATTAGATTGGACATATACTTCTTAAATCTTTGACTGAAGACAGACTTGTAAAAACTTAGATTGCACATATACTTGTTAAATCTTTGACTGAAGACAGGCTTGTAAAAAATTAGATTGGACATATACTTCTTAAATCTTTGACTGAAGACAGACTTGTAAAAACTTAGATTGCACATATACTTGTTAAATCTTTGACTGAAGACGGACTTGTAAAAACTTAGATTGGACTATATTTCTTAGAACCTCGACTGAAGACGGGCTTGTTTGAACTTCAGCTGAAGACAATTATTGCAACATTGACTGAAGACAAAAATGTTGTTAATATTTTGATTATTTACTGTTGAAATTTAAAGTTGGAGGTATACTTGTTAAAGATTCAATTGCAAATATACTTGTTGAAACTTTGATTGAAAACTGAGTTATTAAATCTTCGACTGAAGACAGGCTTGTTAATACTTCGATTGAAATCATAGGCCGGCCTACTTGTTAAAATTTCGACTAAATTCAGACTTGTTGTTAAAATTTTAAATCAGAATACACTTGTTAGAAGTCACTGTCAGATTAAAGATATCATTCTTAAAACTTCTATTCAAATCAGACTTTTCTGTTTAAATTCCACTAATGCAGATTTTCTGTTAAAATTTCGACCGAATACAGACTTGTTGAAATTTCGACTAAAGACTGAAATATTTTTAAAACTTTATTAGAAAATACACTTGTTAGAACTGAGATTGAAGATATAATTATTAAAAGTTCGATTCAAGCAGACTTGTTTTTTAAAAATCCCATTAATGGCAGATTTACTGTTAAAATTTCGACTGAATATAGATTTCTTAAAGGTTCGACTGAAGACAGAATTTTTTAAAAAACTTTATTTGTAAACATTCTTGTTCAAACTTTTCGAATGGTGACGAACTTGTTTCTAAAACTATAATATTAAATAAATACTTAATAAAATTTAAATTGGAAACATTTGACGCTAAAATTGCAGTCAGTCAGTTATGGTAAAGTTATATAATATTTATTTTGAGAATTAGTAACGTGAATAATTATATTATAACATAAGGTTCTACGTAAACGGTAACTAAAAGTCGCTAGTATTTTGATTCGAATATACTTATGAATATAAAAGTGTTTTAAAACGTAAATTATAGTTGCTAGGAAAATATACAAAATAAAAAAAAATGTATTGGTTACTAAAATTTTCTAGTGGAATGACTCAGTAACTAGAAAATAATTTAAATTTAGATTATAGTATCAATTGCCATGGATATGTAGAATAAGAAAAGGCTGGAAACGCAATTTGTTGGGATGCTATAGTCCGCTCTCACTGCTACTCATAATGACGGACTGTTTTGTGGAAAGAGAAAAAAATCGAGATGTTGAATTTTGTTGCGGATGATCTCCCCCGCAAATAAAAAATGAAGTCACCGCCGTGGTAACGGAGCCGCCATTTGCATAAAGAGGCTTTGTGGTGCTCCGCGTGCCACAAGCCGTTTACCTGCGGGGAGGGCACATTAGCACCTAGCACGTGAACAGCGATGTGGTGCGATGCGGGAGGAAAACGGCTCGAAAAGAAAGAACAGGAAATTATCGGTGACACGCTTTATTATTACACATTTTACAATCATCATTAATAAAACTTCACGATCCTGGGTGGGCACCGGTCTCATAGACTGGCCGAAATTTTATGGGGAAATTTCCTCCCCATGAAGACTAGAATCAATACTCATTCCATAACTGTAATCCGAGTTATGACACTTTGGACCAGCCTATGGCGCGGGACGATTTGAAATAAATATCCATTAATCATTATTTACTGAAATTACAGCCTGATGCTTTGGGAGTAAAGAAAATATTAATACAAAAGCATTTTATTAATAAGGAACCTGATCCTGATGATTATTTTATGTTAACCTATGGAGTTGTTAGGAAATCGAAAACACAAATTATGAAATGTTAATCGTGGATTGCTGTAACTGCTCTTCAAGGTAGTGGCCGAGTGTGGTTTGAAGACCTGTGATGTTATCGTTGTGACAGGTTTGTCGCTGGTTCCCACTGTGACTGTAGTTTCATATCACAGCTCCAAGAAATCGCCAACTCCGACCGATATGTGGCTCATAGCGATAGCGACAGATGAACAGAGTCCAGATATCTGCAAGTAAGAAGATTAATTAGGACAACATAACTAGGATTAATTAATTCTCGTCCCACTCAGAGGTTAATGTCGGCAACTCTTTGATACTGAAGCTATAATAATAATAATAATAATAATAATAATAATAATAATAATAATAATAATAATAATAATAATAATACTTACAAATGGCTTTTAAGGACCCTCAGGTTCATTGCCGCCCTCACATAAGCCCGCCATCGGTCTCTATCCTGTTCAAGATTAATCCAGTCTTTATCATCATATCCCATCTCCCTCAAATCCAGTTTAATATTATCCTCCCATCTACGTCTCGGCCTCCCCGAAAGTCTTTTTCCCTCCGGTCTCCCAACTAACACTCTATATGCATTTCTGTGTTCGCCCATACGTGCTACATGCCCTGCCCATCACAAACGTCTGGATTTAATGTTCCTAATTATGTCAGGTGAAAAATACAATACATATGATTGGATAATAGTTACTGCGGATTCTAGAATTAATAATGCAATTTGAGTTATAATTAATAATCTTAATATTATATAACTTAGAAATGGACCCATTGTCATTATTTCTAATAAAAGTTCAAAAATACTTTATGTATGGAGCTTAAATCAATTGCACTTATCTGCCATATTAGAATGATATTAATATATTAACTAGTAATAATTTCCATTTCAAAATTACCCTTTAATAATTCCAAATAATAAATATAATTCCATCAACCTCCAATGGTGAATAAAAATACAAATCCTAATGATCATAAACAAGGTGCTCTAGCGTGCAGTTCTGCGTTGTATAACTTTCTCCATTCTCCTATAACTTCACCCCTCTTAGCCCCAAATATTTTCCTAAGCACCTTATTCTCATACACCCTTAATCTCTGTTCCTCTCTCAAAGTGAGAGTCCAAGTTTCACAACCATACAGAACAACCGGTAATATAACTGTTTTATAAATTCTAACTTTCAGATAATTTGACAGCAGACTAGATAACAAAAGCTTCTCAATTGAATAATAATAGGCATTTCCCATATTTATTCTGCATTTAATTTCCTCCCGAGTGTCATTTATATTTGTTACTGTTGCTCCACGATATTTAAACTTCTCCACCACTTCGAAA